>NC_092238.1:40133149-40138149 GCF_036320965.1 Panulirus ornatus | reverse complement strand
GTGTGTCACTGTCCCGCGTCAGTGACTGTCTTCATAAACCGACAGTGCGTGGATGCTCTCGGTGGTAATACTATCCCATCCATTGGCCGTAACCCTGTTTGCGTCCTTACCCTCACCGTCCGTAGCCCTGGTCGTGTCCTTACCCCCACCGTCCGTAGCCCTGGTCGTGTCCTTACCCCCACCGTCCGTAGCCCTGGTCGTGTCCTTACATCCACCATCAGTACGCCATGGTCGTGTCCTTACACCCACCGTCCGTAGCCCTGGTCGTGTCCTTACATCCACCATCAGTACGCCATGGTCGTGTCCTTACACCCACCGTCCGTAGCCCTGGTCGTGTCCTTACATCCACCATCAGTACGCTATGGTCGTGTCCTTACACCCACCGTCCGTAGCCCTGATCGGGTCCTTACATCCACTACCAGTGCCTCTCTGGTCGTGTGTCCTTACATCCACCACCAGTATACGTCCTAGTCATGTGTCCTTACATCCACAATCTCCACACATCCATCTCCAGACTCTCACCTCATCCTTCACACTTCCTCACCCCGTTCAAGCTCGCCTCCTTACTTCCTAAGCTAACAACAGCCTTCGTCCAGCGCTGTCAGGGGCCTGTGAGTCCAGCCGACATTTAAATGGTAATGTTTCCCTGGACAAATAGCAAGATTGTTGCTAAACCGGTTTAGGGACGGACGGAACGAAATTAAGGTCGGTGCTATTTGGAACTTGGAGATTCGGGTGGACGAGTTCAGAGTCTCTCTCTCTCTCTCTCTCTCTCTCTCTCTCTCTCTCTCTCTCTCTCTCTCTCTCTCTCTCTCTCTCTCTCTCTCTCTCTCCTGGTGTGTAGCAATTCGTTTGATAGATTAGTCACCGTTTCTTTGAAGTTTGTCTGAAAAGCTTATTTGATTATTTCTTTATTCTGAGTGCAGACATTGATGGATACATCACAAGGCCATTTCTTACTTATTACCACATGATTCACACACACACACACACACACACACACACACACACACACACACACACACACACATACACACGCACAAAATGAAATTTATTCAGAAACTTTTCAAAAAGACATGGAAAAGTACTTTTGTAGAGTACGAAGTGGTGGATGAATGAAGTAGAATGACGATAGACATGGGTTATTCAGACAGCATACATGAATTCAAGAAGTTGCCTGATAGTAGAGAATATTCCAGTGATGGAACTCCAGGAGTGTAACACTCACCCTCACAGTACAAATGGGCAGTTAGTAAGTTAGTTACACACATACACACAGTACAGATAGAGTGATAGTTGGCGGGATTGAGACAAACTGATACAGTGTTCTGGACGCACATCCGGTGGTTACGGAAAGAATGTTGGTAACAAGAAAAGGACGAAGAAGATATACACATAAGCTTATGTGTGAGGAGTTATGAGCAGACCTACACCGTGTCCAGTACACAACCACCTTGCCTAGGACATCAGCACCGTGCCCAGTACACATAGTGTCAAGTACACAACAACCGTGCCCTAGTACACCAACATCGTACCCAGTACACAATCATTGCGCCTAGTACACCAACACCGTGATTACTACACTACCGTCGTTCCCAGCACACCAACACCGTGCCCAGTAGGAAACACCGTGCCCAGCACACCAACACCGTGCCCACCACACCAACACCGTGCCCAGTACACCAACACCATGCCCAGCACACCAACACCGTGCCCAGTAGGAAACACCGTGCCCAGTAGGAAACACCGTGCCCAGTACACCAACACCGTGCCCAGCACACCAGCAACGTGCCCAGACCCAGTATCTGAACACACTCATTGCATCACAGTCTCACCTTAAAAATGAACTGAAATTGGAAGATTATTGGCCGCTTGTTTTTATCTAGCTCAGGGATTTTGTTCCATTTTCTGTGTGAGGTAAATCACGACCATCTCAGTGCATAACGTCCAGTAACTGATTTTTTTCCCTTAACCATCGGTAATTTCAAGAAGAGATGCCTGAGGAGGTAATGCTAAATTCTACAATCCGCGTATTGCCCCCACCACACCACACCCCCAACGCCTCACCTCACCCCTTAACCCGCTAAAAGACTGAAATAAAAGACTGAAATCTGTTCTGGAGTGCATTACTGGTTTATACTCCCCCAGAAATATTTAAAACTTGAAATCATTCCCGCTAAAATTTTCGCTCCAACTTTATTGCCGGATTTTTCTGATCAATTTTACCACCTAAACAAATTACCCGGCTTTACTGAGCCCTTCGCACGAATCTGTCTGTTGGAAATTTTATGTTTTTTTCTCACTCACACAATGCTTATATTTCTTTCCTAGTTTTTTCAGCTTTTCACTTTTGCATATTTTTTTTTTCCTTTAACTGAAACGTAGCATATACTTCCGTGTACATATTTGGGACATACCATACCATATATTCTGTTGCACTATATATATATGTATACGTATATATATATATATATATATATATATATATATATATATATATATATATATATATATATATATATATATCATCCCTAGGGATAGGGGAGAAAAAAAAACACTTCCCACGTATTCCCCGCGTGTCGTAAAAGGCGACTGAAAAGAGGAGGGAGCGGGGGGCTGGAGATCCTCCCCTCCCGTATTTGATTTTCCAAAAGAAAGAACAGAGAAGGGGGCCAAGTGAGGATATTCCTTCTAAGGCTTAGTTCTCTGTTCTTAACGCTGCCCCGCTAACGCGGGAAATGGCGAGTACGTATGAAAAAGTAATTAATATATATATATATATATATATATATATATATATATATATATATATATATATATATATATATATATATATATATATATATATAGTTTTTATCGAGGATGTAAGGCATGTGTACGTGTAGGAAGAGAGGAAAGTGATTGGTTCTCAGTGAATGTAGGTTTGCGGCAGGGGTGTGTGATGTCTCCATGGTTGTTTAATTTGTTTATGGATGGGGTTGTTAGGGAGGTAAATGCAAGAGTTTTGGAAAGAGGGGCAAGTATGAAGTCTGTTGGGGATGAGAGAGCTTGGGAAGTGAGTCAGTTGTTGTTCGCTGATGATACAGCGCTGGTGGCGGATTCATGTGAGAAACTGCAGAAGCTGGTGACGGAGTTTGGTAAAGTGTGTGGAAGAAGAAAGTTAAGAGTAAATGTCAATAAGAGCAAGGTTATTAGGTACAGTAGGGTTGAGGGTCAAGTCAATTGGGAGGTGAGTTTTGAATGGAGAAAAACTGGAGGAAGTGAAGTGTTTTAGATATCTGGGAGTGGATCTGTCAGCGGATGGAACCATGGAAGCGGAAGTGGATCATAGGGTGGGGGAGGGGGGCGAAAATTTTGGGAGCCTTGAAAAATGTGTGGAAGTCGAGAACATTATCCCGGAAAGCAAAAATGGGTATGTTTGAAGGAATAGTAGTTCCAACAATGTTGTATGGTTGCGAGGCGTGGGCTGTGGATAGAGTTGTGCGCAGGAGGATGGATGTGCTGGAAATGAGATGTTTGAGGACAATGTGTGGTGTGAGGTGGTTTGATCGAGTAAGTAACGTAAGGGTAAGAGAGATGTGTGGAAATAAAAAGAGCGTGGTTGAGAGAGCAGAAGAGGGTGTTTTGAAATGGTTTGGGCACATGGAGAGAATGAGTGAGGAAAGATTGACCAAGAGGATATATGTGTCGGAGGTGGAGGGAACGAGGAGAAGAGGGAGACCAAATTGGAGGTGGAAAGATGGAGTGAAAAAGGATTTTGTGTGATCGGGGCCTGAACATGCAGGAGGGTGAAAGGAGGGCAAGGAATAGAGTGAATTGGAGCGATGTGGTATACAGGGGGTTGACGTGCTGTCAGTGGATTGAATCAAGGCATGTGAAGCGTCTGGGGTAAACCATGGAAAGCTGTGTAGGTATGTATATTTGCGTGTGTGGACGTGTGTATGTACATGTGTATGGGGGGGGTTGGGCCATTTCTTTCGTCTGTTTCCTTGCGCTACCTCGCAAACGCGGGAGACAGCGACAAAGTATAAAAAAAAAAAAAAAAAAAAAAAAAAAAAAAATATATATATATATATATATATATATATATATATATATATATATATATATATATATATATATATATACTTGATCACCGTTTCTTACGTTAGCGAAGTAGCACCAGGAACAGAACGAAGAAAGGCCACATCCGCTCACATCCATTCTCTAGCTGCCAAACGTAATGCACCGAAACCACAGCTCCCTATCCACATCCCGACCCCACAGACCTGTCTCTGGTTTACCCCGTACACTTCACATGCCCTAGTTCAGGCCTTTGACCGCACCTCGATCTCAGTATACCACATGGTTCCAGTTCTCTCTACCCCATGCACGCTCTTCACCCTCCTGCATGTTCAGGCGCCGATGGCTCTTTTTCTTCACTCCAGTCTTCCATCTCAAGTTTGTTTTTCCCGTTCTTCTTGCCCCCTCCACCTCTGGTAGATATATCCTTTTTTTGTACATTTCGTCACTCATTCTCTCCATTCTTCCATACCGTTTCAGTTCACCCCTCTTCTGCTTTCTCAACCACACTCACTTATTATTACCACACATCTCTCTTACCTTTTCATTGCTTCCATTTTGTGTGTGAGGGATATCAAGACCATCTCAGTGTATACTGTCCAGTAACCGATTTTTCTCCCTTAACCATTTGTGATTTCAAGAAGAGATGCCTTTGGCAGTAATGCTAAATTTTGCAATCCGCATGTGTGTGTGTGTGTGTGTGTGTGTGTGTGTGTGTGTGTGTGTGTGTGTGTGTGTGTGTACTCTAGCGGAAGCCAGGTCTCCAGATTATCGATCAGTCACTAGGGGAGCAGGAATAGCTGAGTTGACTGTGGACCGACTGCGACGGGCAGGTTTTAAAACCTATACGGGCTCGACCCCGGATACTGGCGTTACTCCAGGACCCCTTTTCCAGGAGCTCTTACAGCCCCAAGGATGCGTTACTTGCAGGAGCAGTG
>NC_092238.1:39990649-40128149 GCF_036320965.1 Panulirus ornatus | reverse complement strand
GTGATTATTACACGAAAGTGCACTTGGGAACTTATCGTGTTTTATTTTCCCCATGGAATCATAGGAATATCTTGATCACGCGCAAAATTGTGATCCTTTCCAATATATATATATATATATATATATATATATATATATATATATATATATATATATATATATATATATATATATATAGATATATATATATATATATATATATATATTAAAAAAGGGGGTGACTGTATTGTTGACTGGTTGGTAAGGTTATTTAATGTATGTATGACTCATGGTGAGGTGCCTGAGGATTGGCGGAATGCGTGCATAGTGCCATTGTACAAAGGCAAAGGGGATAATAGTGAGTGCTCAAATTACAGAGGTATAAGTTTGTTGAGTATTCCTGGTAAATTATATGGGAGGGTATTGATTGAGAGGGTGAAGGCATGTACAGAGCATCAGATTGGGGAAGAGCAGTGTGGTTTCAGAAGTGGTAGAGGATGTGTGGATCAGGTGTTTGCTTTGAAGAATGTATGTGAGAAATACTTAGAAAAGCAAATGGATTTGTATGTAGCATTTATGGATCTGGAGAAGGCATATGATAGAGTTGATAGAGATGCTCTGTGGAAGGTATTAAGAATATATGGTGTGGGAGGAAAGTTGTTAGAAGCAGTGAAAAGTTTTTATCGAGGATGTAAGGCATGTGTACGTGTAGGAAGAGAGGAAAGTGATTGGTTCTCAGTGAATGTAGGTTTGCGGCAGGGGTGTGTGATATCTCCATGGTTGTTTAATTTGTTTATGGATGGGGTTGTTAGGGAGGTAAATGCAAGAGTTTTGGAAAGAGGGGCAAGTATGAAGTCTGTTGGGGATGAGAGAGCTTGGGAAGTGAGTCAGTTGTTGTTCGCTGATGATACAGCGCTGGTGGCTGATTCATGTGAGAAACTGCAGAAGCTGGTGACTGAGTTTGGAAAAGTGTGTGGAAGAAGAAAGTTAAGAGTAAATGTGAATAAGAGCAAGGTTATTAGGTACAGTAGGGTTGAGGGTCAAGTCAATTGGGAGGTCAGTTTGAATGGAGAAAAACTGGAGGAAGTGAAGTGTTTTAGATATCTGGGAGTGGATCTGGCAGCGGATGGAACCATGGAAGCGGAAGTGGATCATAGGGTGGGGGAGGGGGCGAAAATCCTGGGGGCCTTGAAAAATGTGTGGAAGTCGAGAACATTATCTCGGAAAGCAAAAATGGGTATGTTTGAAGGAATAGTGGTTCCAACAATGTTGTATGGTTGCGAGGCGTGGGCTATGGATAGAGTTGTGCGCAGGAGGATGGATGTGCTGGAAATGAGATGTTTGAGGACAATGTGTGGTGTGAGGTGGTTTGATCGAGTAAGTAACGTAAGGGTAAGAGAGATGTGTGGAAATAAAAAGAGCGTGGTTGAGAGAGCAGAAGAGGGTGTTTTGAAGTGGTTTGGGCACATGGAGAGGATGAGTGAGGAAAGATTGACCAAGAGGATATATGTGTCGGAGGTGGAGGGAACAAGGAGAAGAGGGAGACCAAATTGGAGGTGGAAAGATGGAGGAAAAAGATTTTGTGTGATCGGGGCCTGAACATGCAGGAGGGTGAAAGGAGGGCAAGGAATAGAGTGAATTGGAGCGATGTGGTATACCGGGGTTGACGTGCTGTCAGTGGATTGAAGCAAGGCATGTGAAGCGTCTGGGGTAAACCATGGAAAGCTGTGTAGGTATGTATATTTGCGTGTGTGGACGTATGTATATACATGTGTATGGGGGGGGGGGGGCTGGGCCATTTCTTTCGTCTGTTTCCTTGCGCTACCTCGCAAACGCGGGAGACAGCGACAAAGTATAATAAAATATAAAAATAAATATATATATATATGTATATTATCCCTGGGGATAGGGGAGAAAGAATACTTCTCACGTATTCCCT
Source organism: Panulirus ornatus (assembly GCF_036320965.1). Classification (NCBI taxonomy): domain Eukaryota; kingdom Metazoa; phylum Arthropoda; class Malacostraca; order Decapoda; family Palinuridae; genus Panulirus; species Panulirus ornatus. The sequence goes on along the minus strand of NC_092238.1, from coordinate 40,126,231 downwards.
GCGTGTCGTAGAAGGCGACTAAAATGGAAGGGAGCGGGGGGCTGGAAATCCTCCCCTCTCGTTTTTAATTTTCCAAAAGAAGGAACAGAGAAGGGGGCCAAGTGAGGATATTCCCTCAAAGGCTCAGTCCTCTGTTCTTAATGCTACCTCGCTAACGCGGAAAATGGCGAATACTATGAATATATATATATATATATATATATATATATATATATATATATATATATATATATATATATATATATATATACATATATATATATATATATATATATATATATATATATATATATATATATATATATATATATATATATATATATGTATATATATATATATATATATATATATATATATATATATATATATATATATATATATATATATATATATGTATATATATATATATGCGTATGTATATCAGATTCGATCGCTTTTTTCCAAGTTAGCGAGGTAGCGCCAGGAATAGACGAAGAAAGGCCACAACCGCTCGCATCCATTCTCTAGCTGTCATTTGTAATGCACCGAAACCACAACTTCCTATCCACAACCAGGCCCACAGACCTTGCCATGGTTTACACCGAACGTTTCACATGCCCTGATTCAGTCCTCTGATACCACGTTGACCTCAGTATACCGCAAGTTCCAGTTTACTCTATCTTTTTCACGCCTTTCACTTTCTTGTATGTTCAGGTCCCGATCGCTTAAAATCTTTTTCACTCCATCTTCCATCTCAAATATAGCCTTCCCGTTCTTCATGATTAATTCCGCTTCTGACAAACTCATCCTCTCCCTATTTACAATGCCTCATTTATCCTCTACATATGTCCAAACCATTTCAACACACCCTCTTTTGCTCTCTCAAATACACTTTTTTCATTACAGAACGTCTCTCTTACGCTTTCATTACTTAATCAAACCACCTCACACCACATATTGTCTTTGAAACATTTAATTTCCAACACGTCCACCTTCTTCCGCACAACCTTATCTATAGCCCATGCCTCGCATTCATGAAATATTGTTGGGACTACTATACCTTCAAACATAACCATTTTTGCCCTCACTTGTAACCTTATCTCTTTTTATACATTCTTCAGCTCTCCCAGAATCTTCGTCTCCTCATCTACCCTATGACTTGCTTCCGCTTCCATGTTTCCATTCGCTGTCATGTCCACACTCACTTATCTAAAACACTTTTCTTACTCCATTTTTTTCTCTGTTGAAACTCACACCCCAACTTACCTGTTCCTCAACCTGCTTTTATTCACATTTACTCTCAACTTTCTCCTTTCACTCACTCTTCCAAACTTAGTCTCCAACTTCTTCAGTATCTCACTCGACTCTGCCACCAGAGCTGTATTATGAGCAGACAACATCTGACACTTTCTAAGGCCCCCTCATCCCCCACAGTCTGCATACTCGACCGACTCCCCAAGACTCATTTACCTCCCTCACCACCCCATCCATAAATAGATTAAACAACCATCGTGACTTCACACTCCCCTGCCGCAGACCAACCTTCACTTGGAATCATTCACTCTCCTTTCTCCCTACTCTTGCACATGACTTGCTTGTTTTTCGCACATTATTAACCTCCTTCCAAGACATCGTCTTATTCTCCCTAAAGTTTACTCGCTCACCCTAGCTCTCGTGTGTGTGTGTGTGTGTGTGTGTGTGTGTGTGTGTGTGTGTGTGTGTTTGTGAAGAACCTTTGAGATGCATGTGAACGAGTTAACTCCGTTTTAGAAAAAAGAAAATGCTTGGTGGATTATCTGTATTTGGACTGCTAGATGGCATTTGACAGTGTTCACATAAGAGACTGCTTAAGAATCCGGATCATCAGATCCTCTTCATCTATGTGAATGACTTGCCAGAACTTCTAGACTCGTCCAGGAGGTGGAAAGTGAAGAGGATTGCATCAACTTACTAGGGGACCAAGACAGACTCCAAAGTTGGTTTGATACACAGTTGAGGAACTCAACCTAAGTAAATGGGACACGTTGAAATTAGGCTTCAGTTTGAATATTATATATGTGCGAGGGAAATCGACACTACCATCGTACCCGTCCCAGAGTTCTTCATTAGGAGAAATATAAAGGAGGCAAACTGTCTTCTCGCAAATATTAGAGTATTCAACAAGCTTTTCACATCCAACTTTAGGCCACAACTAGAATATGCTTGTCAGTCTGGTCACCGTACTTAAAGGAGCACAAAGAAGTAGTAGAGAAGATTCAGAGGAGGGCAGTGAAGGTGGTGCTGGAATTCAGGGAGGTGAGTTATTGAGAGAGTCTAGAGTCTTTCGGTCTGCCTTCTGTGAAAGACAGAAAAGTAAAAGATGACTTGATTGCTGTACTTAGGTTTTTAAACCAACTCGTTAATGTAAATAGTCGACAGTTCTTAGATAGTTACAAAAAGGGAAGTACTTCCTTTGTATAAGAAATTTTTCTATAGTATGCGAGTGGTGCGTGGATGGAATAAATTGAGTGACGAAGCTTTGAACATACACAACATAAAAATGTTTAGAATGATGTATGAGACAGTTCCCTACTTGTGAAGAACTCCCTTCCCGAACAGTACATATAGGTAATTACATGCAGAAAATTACACACACACACACACACACACACACACACACACACACACACACGCAGGTCTTTATGCTTTAGTAGTTAGCGTTCGAATCCTAAATCGGGAAGTCGGTTTACAGACAACCCAATTGTTCATCCTTTCCTTGTTGCTGATCCGTAAATCATGGCCCGTATGCTTAGTGAGAGTGTTTGTGTTCTTAGAATTATTTTTAACACCTGAAGAAGGTGCTCAAGATTTTTCGGTAGGTGGATGTTGTAGCTTACGTTGGCGGCCTTAATGACCCTGGTAGTTGATAGGACTAAAGCCCCGCAAACAACCAACCAACCATCCGTAAATGTATGCATGGCTTAGGTTGGTAATTGTCTGTGTACGTTTACACATGGGAGTAAAGACGGGGGAATACTAGTATAGACTTCTCTCCCCAAGCAATTACACACACACACACACACACACACACACACACACACACACACACACACACACTCTCTCTCTCTCTCTCTCTCTCTCTCTCTCTCTCTCTCTCTCTCTCTCTCTCTCTCTCTCTCTCCAGCCAGCCAGAGCAGATAACGCCGAAGTCATAAGTGAAACAGAATGTGTTCAGGGTTGTGATTACCTACAAAGAGACTCGGTCAAGCTTCAGAGTTGGAGAAACACACACACACACACACACACACACACACACACACGGTCGTTGAAGCTCAACCCGAGCTGAATGCTGAGGTAATGGAGATAAGATAGAGTACAGCATGGGAGAGTCTACATTGTGACTATCATCTTGTTGGAGGCAAACTACGGGAATTTGTGTGCGTAAAGGAACTGATATAATTGACATGAGTACCCAGTTTACCACCAGAATATCTATGCATTAGGATGACTGAGGGAAATGACTACTTTTTGTTTACTGTTTGAGGTGTATTTGAGTATATGAATATGGAACTGTTCATTAAGTGCCTGCCACAGCTTGAGGGAGGATTAAGTGGGATACACCTCAAGTTTGGTCGCCTCACTCAACGAAATATAGATTAGTTGACTTCAGTACCATAGATCACACCTTTTAAGGTGAACTTGATGATTATTATTACGCTTCAAATCCACGACTGACAATATTTGTGCCATTTTTGTTACACGATAAGTTCACAAATTTTAGTCTCGTACGTCTTTCTAATCTAACCACATTAATCTACGAGTTTCTATCTTCTTCCACTGTCACAAAAAGACCCGTTACGACTCGATGGTCTGTTTCTGTATGAGTTCCTCTGTATTCCCCTGTCTGTAAGTCTCTCAGAGAGGATCCAACGGAGCATCGAAAAATAGTAAACCCATTAAGTTAGCTGAGGTAAAGAAATGGTGTTGCAGCCAAGCATTTTCCAGCGTCGAGAGAGAGAGAGAGAGAGAGAGAGAGAGAGAGAGAGAGAGAGAGAGAGAGAGAGAGAGAGAGAGAGAGAGAGAGGGAGAGAGAGAGAGAGGAGTAAATGAGGGGGCGTGATGACGACATACAATTCTCTGGATGAATTTGATGATGTCAAGAGTGAAGATGATGATGATGGCGACAGATGTGAGGATGTACGTCCGCAGTGATAGATTGGTGGAGGCATGTGGACCAAACTGCATAATGAAGTTACGGAAATAGAGTCTATAAAAGTTAAAAAAAAGAAGCATTTGAGTGATTGGAACCCAGCTAGCGTACAACTCCATCCCTGTAACTTTTCACGCAGGTACTTGTATATAAGTAATCACACACACACACACACACACACACACACACACACACACACACACACACACACTACTCATTCCAGCACATCACACGCATTGCACAAGATGTGAGTCGTATAGAAAACGCCATAACCCCTCGGCCCCACCAACCCTCACCTCTTGGAAACAAGTAATATAATGAAATTCATACGTTGGTGGTAATGGGTCTGTAGTACCACTCCCTGGGAACACTTGTCCGCTGCCACAGTGTTATTACGTCGAGCAATAGCTTCCACAATTTCATGAATGCCAGCTCCATGCAGCTCAGGTAAGGTCTTGCGTTGTAACTGTACAAATTAGTCGTTAAATGTAAATGAGATGGTTGTGTAATTGTGGTCGTATTCGAAATCAATATTCTGCTCAGGGAGGAGGTGGTGGAGGAGGTCTCGCGAGCACTCGTATGAGCAAGGAGGTAATGGATGTATTTACATATATCATGCATAATTAAGCATGAGCACACACACACACACACACACACACACACACACACACACACACACACACACACACACACACACACACACACACACACACACACACACCTTGGTGTAGTGGTTACTACCACTTACCATGATTCAGCACTGGCTAGGCCAAGATCGGACATACACGGGTTCGAATCCCAGTCGTGGCAGTCGGCCCACTCCCAGCCAAAGTGCCATCCTCCCTCCGGGATTCGTCGATAAGTGGGCACCTATTTATGGGTAGATACACGCGTCCTCCGTGGTGTAGCGGTCACTGTTCCTGGGCATGACGAGGGCATGGGTTCGAATCCTGGTTGCGGCTATAAGTCCATAGTCAACCTAGCTGTTCATCCACCTCTAGGGGTTGGTCGATAAAACGGGTACCTGGCTCAGGCTACGGTATATACAGAGAGAGAGAGAGTTAATAGGATGGCCTTGATTAGGGCCTCAGTTGCCCGTGCCGTCTCAGTTGACGTAGGAAGGAAGAGGAAGAGATAGATCTACGCTGAGGAACCGCGAAGCTCCAAGATGCAATTAAGGGAACCAGTAGGCTCTTAATTGCAATCTTAGCGACCAATAGGCTCTTAATTGCAGGCTCAGAAAGCAATAGGCTTTAGCGTGTTGGCTAAAGAATCATTAGACTTCTGTGCTCAGTTTCAAGGATCCACAGGCCCGGCAATACAGACTCAAGAGCCAATAGTTCTGACCTTGGTAACATATCATTAATAGTCTAGTCGTCCTTCGTATCATCAGAAATTTAAAGTTGCTGGTGTCTGACCGTTGTATAACTACGACTATTCTCTCCTTTGTTCGTAGTTCTTCATCAGCATTTTGCCCTCAGTTTGTTAACGACCTCTTAATCTCGCTCATCGCCAGGTGTCCAGCCAGAGGTGAGTAGGTCCACACATAGTGATATGCATTAACAACGCAGTCAACAGGTCTCAGTATTACTCGGTGGTATACAACATCCAGCCGTGGATGATTAAGGAGAAGATCCTCTCTAATCAAGGAGAACCGAACCAACGTTCACACAGTATCGTGGCGACGTTACCAGACACATCGTCACTGATCATGATTGTCCAAACAGCCTACATCACGACAGATCATCAGACGTCTGACCCACAATCCCTGGCGTCCTCAGGGCGTTGCGTCACCATAACCTGGGCTTCCTACTTCACCATTCATGTCGTATGCATCTAACCCCACTTTTCATGTCCTCCTGTGCACTATCTTATACTCTTCAACCTCTCATCTATATCAAACTATCCTTTCCCCTATCCCAACTGTTCTTCCTATCCTCATACCACCCTATTCAAAGATGATGTCATGAATACGTTACAGCAAATTTTGATCATATTCATATATTCATTAGACTCATGTGACGTATACAGTACATCAGCTAAATGGTGTAAGGCTGTTAACCATAGAGAAATACAGATGTTACTTTATATGGATTTTAACATATAAAGCGCACTACAGAGACAATATCTAGAAATAGCTCCTATCATATAAACTAACTTATGGACATGAATATGCTCTGAGATATCTAGGCTTACATGAAATGAAACAAGAAGCAAACGTATTATCACAACTCAAACAGTACCTCGTCCGGTATGACAGAGTATCCTGCAGAGAACCACTCAAGGAACATATCTTTCCCAGCACAAGACGGGTACTCTATCATACTAACAGAGAGAAACACAATTTCTGTATACCTCGCTCCGTCTCTATCTGCACTGTCACGAAATATCATATGAGTTGTTACTTCATCACAATCCACGCGTGATTTTGATTGATCGGCCAACACAGGCAACCATTCGCTCCTCATTCACACGTCAGTCATGCCTGCTGGCACTTTTATACCAATTTCCCACAGGAACATTCGGTTTTTGGCTTTGCGCACCTTGATTCGCTTCGCTGACACCATCCACTCCAGCTGCATGTAGACATCCCTTACCATGTACGCATAACCTCACACCTCCGTCAGTCCTGTACTAGATTCATCCAACGTGGATGCATTCAAAATCTTTCCCATTTTCATCATGTAATCCATTTTGATGACGTTCCCTATTGTTTGGTGTCTTCTTCCACTTTATTTTCTAATCATTTCAGTCTTGAATCTTGAAACACGGAGTTAACTTACAACAACATCATTTCGTAAACGGCTCAGGAAGACGAACAATACAGTAAACCGTAAATGATCGAAGGTGAGCGTCGAATGATCTGGCGACACATTAAAACACACTCCCCCACCTTCCCTCACCCGAAGAGAGACTAAACTTGACCACTTGGACCAACCAGTTTACCCACATTGACCTAACCTAGTTAGGTCTCCCTCTCCTCTGTCGGGAGGGGAGACCGAAACTGTAGCCTCGCCGCACTCTGGTTTTTACTAACTTTTAACCTTCGTTTTCGCCCACCCACCTCATGCCCTGGTGTGCGCCAGGACATCACAAAGGGGAGGGAAGTGTGGTCTGCTTGCCGGGTCATCCACAACCAAGTGATTATCACAACACACCTAAAGTCTCGGGCCGGCTCAACGTTAGTAACAGATCCATAACGCTTTCATTGGCTTATCCTCTTCTTCATCCTTTATACAACAGAGTTATCATGTTGATCATTAACATAAAGACACGAGTAACAGCGGGATTACGATTAAACGAGAACGAATTCATATCCTCTGGTTGAAATAGCTCCTTAGAACAACTCGTTTTTCTCAGATAACTGGTTTGGTGAATGTGGTAAATACAGTGTAAAGTCGTCGTAAGCAAGTGACTGCTGGGTCCATATGACGCGTTACTGACCGATATTAAGGTAGATACGATCGCATGTAAGAGTTGCTGAATATGTAAAATGAAAATTGCGTAGAATTTTCTAGTTTTAGGGTAAGGCACGTGTGGGGAGGAAAATAATGGAAAACAGTGGAGAGTTTGTGGTGCAAGCATGACGCCGCGTAGAAAGAAAAAAAAAATCACCATCGTCAGCGAAATAGAAAAACTTTAAACCACGTGAATTTCCGCCACTTTTAAGTTGGCTTCCGAGCCCCACAAAAAGGCAGCTTTACATTACCTGTGATTTTGGGAGACTTGCTGTGTGTGTGCGTGTATGTGTGTGTGTGTGTGTGTATTATTTTTCGAAAGACCAAAGGAAGTCCTAATTAATAATGGATTCTCATATTCTTCCGCTGACGACAAAATAAAATGCCTTTCAAATCAACCTTTTCAGATACACGCCAATGAGAAAACAACGAGACTTCCGCCCACAAAGTGCCTTACCAACAGCAACCAAGTATTGACCCCTGCGTTGCGAGTAGATGAGACAACCTCAAAGAAAATGATATACACAAAATAATACCACATGCAAAAACGCAGGAAACAAGTTCAGCCTCATCATTTCCAACTGGAACCAAAAAGTCAGCAATTAACCTAATCATGGGCAATTACAGGTCTCAGAACACTGGCCCTCCGCAACATACCAATGGAATGGACCAGTTCTCGTACGGCCTCGGCTGAAGGCTATAAACTTCAGCATACTGCCAGACGTGTTGATGTGACCAGCACAACTCTTAGCAGACTCCTGGCAATACGCAATCTACGTCAAATATCAATAAAGGAACAGCGTATGAGAGAATGTCATAACATCTCACCACCAGGATACTTAAGTATTGTTAAGAACAAATGTGACCTTACGTAACAAGCCATCGACGACCTTGAAATCACACCTACCATCATCAGTGGAAGTATACACAAAAGGGACGCCAAAGTTCTTTGTTTCGTGATATGCATGACCCACGTGAACCAAACTTGGAGAAAGAATACAACCCACGTATGTCCTGTATGTCTTAGAAGGCGATTAAAAGGGGCTGGATCAGGGAGCTGGAAATCCTCCTTTCCTGTATCAATTTCCATAGGAAGGAACACAGGAAGGAGCCAAAAGAGGCTTTTCAACACTAATGCTTTGCCAGATAGTGAATTAATGTCTCTTCTGGTATGGCGACACTTGTCTCTACTTTAGCTGTCTTACGAATCGCGTCTGCGTTCGTAAAGTTTCACTCTATATTTTAGTCAGCGTCATCTACTAACACTCGCTGCAAGGAATTCCCGGCTGCACTCCAGTTACTGACACATAAATCGTTGTTATAGACGGAGGGGAGCGGCCTCTAGGAGAGTACCAGGGGACGCAAAGCCTCACTTGACGAACCCGAGTCAGCTCGAACACACAAGATTTTCACTGAACATGAAACGAAAATATACAAACTCTTGTGTTTCACAGAATGTCCAACTCACTCTCACTTTACGCTGTGTGAGTGCATGCTTCTCTCTCTCTCTCTCTCTCTCTCTCTCTCTCTCTCTCTCTCTCTCTCTCTCTCTCTCTCTCTCTCTCTCTCTCTCTCTCTGTGTTTTTAACGGTTCTCAGGTGATGAAAGATATGTTTTTTTATGGTAGAGCTAATTAGACGAGGAGGAATGATAAAAAAAAGAATGTACAGTGTTGAACAGCAGTAGTGTTGGATGATGTCGACTAGAACGCTTTGCTGTCGTGAGGTAAGCGAAGTGTTGCCAAGAAGAAGAGTACTGTTAACGAGGGTTTGTTATGAAATACTGGTCAGTAGTTTCCAGGATTGTTTAGGTCTAAATGCTCACACAGTGCCCGACTAACTACCCTTCGGTTAAGGGAAGTCATTCTGGGGTCCGGTTAGTCATATGATTATATCGGTTTTCCGTCAAAAAGAAGCGTGGAATAAAATGTTGTTCTCCCACAGTTACTGCCTCTAGCGCACACTTACACGTACACACACACACACACACACACACACACACGCACACATACACACACACACACACACACACATACACACGTATTCATTGACACTGCATCACAAAGGGCAGACATTGTTAAGATATAGACGATTTTATAAATCTGTTTAAGGTTTGATCCTGCTGACCAGTGTATTTGATAAGGAGATGAACTTTATAAGAAGACATACATTCTTATTTGTATATTTTCGTTTTGGGGAATATGGTGTTTGATACAAACTTCACCATTCTCATGCCCTCAGAAAGAAAGAAATATAATACAGGAGGGAAGGTCCCACTGAAAGCAATATTTGAGGGCCAAATGAAGGCAGCATTTGAGGTTCCTGTGAAGGCAATATTTGAGGGCCTAGTGAAAGCATTATTTGAAGTTCCCGTCCAAGCAATATTTAATGACCCAATGAAGTTGTACTATGAATCTTGTTCATACTAGTCATGACTAAACAGTTCACCAACTGTGTTGGTTCACAGTCTGTCATCTGGATCTATCGTCATGTACACTTGATAGCTTGTCATTCAGGTTCTTAATCACCAAAAGCTTACATATTTCATTATCAGAATATGAATCGTAAATTGAGATACGACGAAATACTATTACAATTTCGATTAAAACTATATATCATGTTGAAATCTAGTGTACTGACCTATCTCATAACTTCATGTATTGCTTAGACAATTTCTAGGTTAGTTATTAAGCTTGACTCTGCGAAAATGAGATCTAGAAACATTTGTAACATATTCTTTATATCGTAAGCTTCTGATGAGAGAAAAAAAAATAAATAAACAGTCTCGATGTTCTTTTTAATCTGTGTGCCAGATTTGTGGTACGTACAATTTTTATGATAACAATCGCTCTTTCAAACATGCAATTGTTATATATTAACCTATAGTTTTGGAAGAGAAATGAGGAGTGTAAAGTTATAAAATAATTTCAGATTTATGATTCATTGTATGCTTTGTAAATGATTGATGGGAGAGACATCATGGAAATGAAAATGAATATCTGAATTTTCAAAGAGAGATCATTTGATTTTACGCAAACAGTGAAAATAAGCTACCATAATGAAGGTAAATCTAATCCCCAATACGAGTTATTTAAAAAAGAAGAAATCAACACATTAAAAAGAATTAAATCCACGCACCCTTATAAGGAAAAACCCATTTCAAATAGAGTATATGAGGGAATTCCTTGAAATCATACGTACGGCACCCTGTCTTCACTGTACAGATGATGCGTTACGTAAACTGTCTCGCGCTTCATCTTACAGCCCCAGTATGATGATATATGGAAATGAATGCTTCATCTTACAGCACCAGTATGATGATATATGGAAATGAATGCTTCATCTTACAGCCCCAGTATGATGATGTATGGAAATGAATGCTTCATCTTACAGCACCAGTATGATGATATATGGAAATGAATGCTGCTATATGGAAGATTCAGAGTATCATTCATGACCATTGAATCTGGCAAACCCTCAAGTCTCCTGATGGCCTCAGGGCGCTTGGCAGCCATCTCTACACGGCAGAGGGAAAGAAAAAAAAAAGGAATAGAGATCGGAAATTTAGGGGCAACTTTTGAGGAGATCTATGAAGTCATGGGATAAAGAGAAAAGTTCCTCGACGTACGAAATGCCGGGACGAAATTTAGAGGGAGACGATGCCTCAAGGTATGAAAAATGGAAATAGATGAGCAAAAAGTTATGGGACTGAGAATTCATGAGAGAGAGAGGGAGAGAGAAAAAAAAGGATCTCAATGGATTTATCATGTTAAAGAAAATAAAAAGAATTGAAAAAAAAATGCTCAAACATTTCATCATAATGTGTTGCTGACAGATGATGTAGATTTTATTAAAGATAAAACAATTGAAAAATGATCCACAAACATTTCATGATGTATTGTAGACCCTAATATATATATATATATATATATATATATATATATATATATATATATATATATATATATATATATATATATATATATATGGAGTGAAAAAGATTTTGTGTAATCGGGGCCTGAACATGCAGGAGGGTGAAAGGAGGGCAAGGAATGGAGTGAATTGGAGCGATGTGGTATACCGGGGTTGACGTGCTGTCAGTGGATTGAATCAAGGCATGTGAAGCGTCTGGGGAAAACCATGGAAAGCTGTGTAGGTATGTATATTTGCGTGTGTGGACGTATGTATATACATGTGTATGGGGGGGGGGGGTTGGGCCATTTCTTTCGTCTGTTTCCTTGCGCTACCTCGCAAACGCGGGAGACAGCGACAAAGTATAAAAAAAAAAAAAAAAAATATATATATATATATATATATATATATATATATATATATATATATATATATATATATATATAAAATGTTAGATGTGAGGTTAAGTTAGAATTATATTAGCTTGGATTAAACTTCAGAGTCCAAACACATTTGTTGAGTTTTAGCTAAACAAATTCAGTAAACTTTCTAAATAAGAGCTACATTTTTCAGACTTTACCGCTGATATTAGAATGGTTGTTCAGGTGGAACGATACACGGGCCTTTATTTAACTTTTCCTGCATGAACGGTATATATATTTTTCTCTCTCCATCTGCCCTTCAAATCGGGCAGCCACCAGCATTTTCGTTCTCCAATTGTTTCTTTTATATCAAATGATTATCTTTATTTATATATCAAAAGAAGTTTAATGTGCAACTTCTTCATAAAGAAGAGAGCGAGAGAGTCGAGACGTCTAAACAATACGGTCAGTAAATCGAGGATTGTAGAAAGAAAACTCCCTCAGCTCACTAAGGAGGCGTATGGGTACATAGAGGCATTTCGTACATTAAAAACCGCATCACTATGTAGGAATAAAGTTTAATCCCATTTCCAACACGAGGGAATAAGCTTTGATCTTATTTTCCTTCCTAATGATGTTCAACATTCCCAGTAGAGAAACAAAACGCCACATAATGCAGATACATAAAAAAAATACGAAATCAGAAATCCGTTTCATAGTGCGGCGTTATGTCGGAGTAAACGAAAATTAGATGAGAGAAAATGAGTAATGGTCGTTGACCATTTACGTGACAATAGTGTAGGAGAGTTATGTTAGTAATGGTTGGTGAGGTAATAACATGCCACTTACTTTGTCAGAATATTAAGTTTGTAATAAGTTAATCTTTACGAATGAGAGGAAAGAATCATGAAAGAGATGGATGAAGGCAAGCAAGTATGAATATGTACCTGTGCATATATATATATGTATATGTCTGTGTATTTGTATGTATTTCTATGTATATGTTGATATGTATATGTAGGTATATGTGCGTGTATGGACGTTATATATATATATATATATATATATATATATATATATATATATATATATATATATATATATATATATATATATATATATATATATATTTTCACTGAGAACCAATCACTTTCCTCTCTTCCTACACGTACACATGCCTTACATCCTCGATAAAAACTTTTCACTGCTTCTAACAACTTTCCTCCCACAACATATATTCTTAATACCTTCCACAGAGCATCTCTATCAACTCTATCATATGCCTTCTCCAGATCCATAAATGCTACATACAAATCCATTTGCTTTTCTAAGTATTTCCCCACATACATTCTTCAAAGCAAACACCTGATCCACACATCCTCTACCACTTCTGAAACCACACTGCTCTTCCCCAATTCAGATGCTCTGTACATGCCTTCACCCTCTTAATCAATACCCTTCCATATAATTTACCAGGAATGTAGGCTTGCGGCAGGGGTGTGTGATGTCTCCATGGTTGTTTAATTTGTTTATGGATGGAGTTGTTATGGAGGTGAATGCAAGAGTTTTGGAAAGAGGGGCAAGTATGAAGTCTGTTGTGATGAGAGAGCTTGGGGAGTGAGTCAGTTGTTGTTCGCTGATGATACAGCGCTGGTGGCTGATTCATGTGAGAAACTGCAGAAGCTGGTGACTGAGTTTGGTAAAGTGTGTGAAAGAAGAGAGTTAAGAGTAAATGTGAATAAGAGCAAGGTTATTAGGTACAATAGGGTTGAGGGTCAAGTCAATTGGGAGGTAAGTTTGAATGGAGAAAAACTGGAGGAAGTAAAGTGTTTTAGATATGTGGGAGTGGATCTGGCAGCGGATGGAACCATGGAAGCGGAAGTGAATCATAGGGTATACCATATCGATCCAATTCACTCTACTCCTTGCCCTCCTTTCACCCTCCTGCATGTTCAGGCCCCTGATCACTCAAAATCTTTTTCACGGGGAGGGGGCGAAAATCCTGGAAGCCTTGAAGAATGTGTGGAAGTCGAGAACATTATCTCGGAAAGCAAAAATGGCTATGTTTGAAGGAATAGTGGTTCCAACACTGTTGTATGGTTGCGAGGCGTGGGCTATGGATAGAGTTGTGCGCAGGAGGATAGATGTGCTGGAAATGAGATGTTAGAGGACAATGTGTGGTGTGAGGTGGTTTGATCGAGTAAGTAATGTAAGGGTAAGAGAGATGTGTGGAAATAAAAAGAGCGTGGTTGAGAGAGCAGAAGAGGGTGTTTTGAAATGGTTTGGGCACATGGAGAGAATGAGTGAGGAAAGATTGACCAAGAGGATATATGTGTCGGAGGTGGAGGGAACGAGGAGAAGTGGGAGACCAAACTGGAGGTGGATAGGGGAAAAAGAATACTTCCCACGTATTCCCTGCGTGTCGTAGAAGGCGACTAAAAGGGATGGGAGCGGGGGGCTGGAAATCCTCCCCTCTCGGTTTTTTTAATTTTCCAAAAGGAGGGACAGAGAAGGGGGCCAGGTGAGGATATTCCCTCAAAGGTCCAGTCCTCTGTTCTTAACGCAACCTCGCTAATGCGGGAGATGGCGAATAGTATGAAAGAAAAAAAAAAGAATATATATATATATATATATATATATATATATATATATATATATATATATATATATATATATATATATATATATATTCTCGTCGCCACCCCGCCACACATGAAATAGCATTCCCCCCGCTTCACATGCCCTGGTTCAATCCATTGACAGCACGTCGACCCCGGTATACCACATCGTTCCATTTCACTCTATTCCTTGCGCACCTTTCACCTTCCTGTATGTTCAGATCACGATTGCTCAAAATCTTTTTCTCTCCATCCTTTTTACTCCAATTTGGTCGTCCGCTTCTTCTTCCCTCTACCTTTGACACATACATTCTCTTTCCCAATCTTTCCTCACTCATTCTCCCCATGTGACCGAAACCATTTCAACACACCCTCTTCGGCTTTCTCAACCACACTCTTTTTATGACCACGCATCTCTTTAACCCTTTCATTGCTTACTCGATCAAACCACCCCACACCACATATTGTCCTCAAACATTTCATTTCCAAAAAAAAACCCTCCTCCACACAACTCTGTCTATAGCCCATGACTCGCAACCGTATAACATTATTGGAACCACTGTTCCTTCAAACATACCTATATATATATATATATATATATATATATATATATATATATATATATATATATATATATATATAGGTATATATATATTTATATATATATATATATATATATATATATATATATATATATATATATATATATATATATAAATATATATATATATATATATATATATATATATATATATATATATATATATATATATATATATATATATATATATATATCCCTGGGGATAGGGGATTGAGAGTGCTTCCCACGTATTCCCTACGTGTCGTAGAAGGCGACTAAAAGGGGAGGGAGCGGGGGGCTGGAAATCCTCCCCTCTCGTTTTTTTTTTTTTAATTTTCCAAAAGAAGGAACAGAGGGGGCCAGGTGAGGATATTCCAAAAAAGGCCCAGTCCTCTGTTCTTAACGCTACCTCGCTAACGCGGGAAATGGCGAATAGTTTAAAAGAAAAAGAAAGATATATATATATATATATATATATATATATATATATATATATATATATATATATATATATATATATATATATATATATATTTATATATATATATATATATATATATATATATATATATATATATATATAAATATAGGTATATATATATATATATATATATATATATATATATATATATATATATATATATATATATATATATATATATATATATACATATATATATATATATATATATATATATATATATATATATATATATATATATATATATATATATATATATATACATTAACTTTCTAAAAGGGGAAACAGAAGAAGGAGTCACACAGGGAGTGCTCATCCTCTTCAAACGCTCAGATTGGGGTGTCTAAATGTGTGTGGCTGTAACCAAGATGAGAAATAAAGGAGAGACAGATAGTATGTTTGAGGAAAGGAACCTGGATGTTGTGGCTCTGAGTGAAACGAAGCTCAAGGGTAAAGGGGAAGAGTTGTTTGGGAATGTCTTGGGAGTAAAGTCAGGGGTTAGTGAGAGGACGAGAGCAAGGGAAGGAGTAGCACTACTCTTGAAACAGGAGTTGTGGGAGTATGTAATAGAGTGTAAGAAAGTAAACTCTAGATTGATATGGGTAAAACTGAAAGTGGATGGAGAGAGATGGGTGGTCATTGGTGCATATGCACCTGGGCATAAGAAGAAAGATCATGAGAGGCAAGTGTTTTGGGAGCAGCTGAGTGAGTGTGTTAGTAGTTTTGATGCTCGAGACCGGATTATAGTGATGGGTGATTCGAACGCAAAGGTCAGTAATGTGGCAGTTGAGGGAATAATTGGTGTACATGGGGTGTTCAGTGTTGTAAAGGGAAATGGTGAAGAGCTTGTAGATTTGTGTGCTGAAAAAGGACTGGTGATAAGGAATACCTAGTTTAAAAAGAGAGATATACATAAGAATACGTATGTAAGTAGTAGAGATGGCCAGAGAGCATTATTGGCTTAGGTGTTAATTGATAGGCGCGAAAGAGAGACTTTTGGATGTTAATGTGCTGAGAGGTGCAACTGGAGGGATGTCTGATCATTATCTTGTGGAGGGGAAGGTGAAGATATGTAGAGGTTTTCAGAAAAGAAGAGAGAACGTTGGGGTGAAGAGTGTGGTGAGAGAAAGTGAGCTTGGGAAGGAGACTTGTGTGAGGAAGTACCAGGAAAGACTGACTACAGAATGGAAAAAAGGTGAGAACAAAGGACGTAAGGGGAGTGGGGGAGGAATGGGATGTATTTAGGGAAGTAGAGATGGCTTGCGTAAAATATGCTTGTGGCATGAGAGGCGTGGGATGTTGGCAGATTAGAAAGGGTAGTGAGTAGTGGGATGAAGAAGTAAGATTGTTAGTGAAAGAGATGAGAGAGGCATTTGGACGAATTTTGCAGGGAAATAATGGAAATGACTGGGAAATGTATAAAAGAAAGAGGGAGGAGGTCAAAAGAAAGGTGCAAGAGGTGAAAAAGAGGGCAAATGAGAGTTGGGGTGAGAGAGTATCATTAAATTTTAGGGAGAATAAAACGATGTTTTGGGAGGAGGTAAGTAAAGTGCGTAAGACAAAGAAACAAATGGGAACATCAGTCAACTGGGCAAACGGGGAGGTGATAACAAGTAATGGTGATGTGAGAAGGAGATGGAGTGAGTATTTTGAAGGTTTGTCGAATGTGTTTCATGATAGAGTTGCAGATATAGGGTGTTTTGGTCGAGGTGGTGTGCAGAGTGAGAAGGTTAGGGAAAATGATCTGGTAAATAGAGAAGAGCTAGGAAAAGCTTTGCGGAAGATGAAAACCGGCAAGGCAGCGGGTTTAGACGGTATTGCAGTGGAATTTATTAAAAAAAGGGGGTGACTATATTGTTGACTTGTTGGTAAGGTTACTTTATGTATGTATAACTCATGGTGAGGTGCCTGAGGATTGGCGGAATACTTGCATAGTGCTATTGTACAAAGGGAAAGAGGATAAAAGTGAGTGCTCACATTCCAAAGGTATAAGTTTGTTGAGTATTCCTGGGAAATTATATGGGAGGGTATTGATTGAGAGGGTGAAGGCATGTACAGAGCATCATATTGGGGAAGAGCAGTGTGGTTTCAGAAGTGGTAGAAGATGTATGGATCAGGTGTTTTCTTTGAAGAATGTATGTGAGAAATATTTAGAAAAGCAAATGAATTTGTATGTAGCATTTATGGATCTGGAGAAGGCATATGACAGAGTTGATAGATATGCTCTGTGGAAGGTATTAAGAATATATGGTGTGGGAGGCAAGTTGTTAAAAGCAGTGAAAAGTTTTTATCGATGATGTTAGGTATGTGTACGAGTCGGAAGAGAGGAAAGTGATTGGTTGTCAGTGAATATTGGTTTGCGGCAGGGGTGCGTGATGTCTCCACTGTTGTTTATTTATGGATGGGTTGTATGGGAGGTGAATGCAAGAGTTTTGAGAAGAGGGGCAAGTATGCAGTCTGTTGTGGATGAGAGAGCTTGGGAAGTGAGTCAATTGTTGTTCGCTGATGATACAGCGCTGGTGGCTGATTCGGGTGAGAAACTTCAGAAGCTAGTGACTGAGTTTGGTAATGTGTGTGAAAGAAGAAAGCTGAGAGTATTGGTGAATAAGAGCAACGATATTAGGTACAGTAGGGTTGAGGAACAAGTCAATTGGGAGGTAAGTTTGAATGGAGAAAAACTGGAGGAAGTGAAGTGTTTTAGATATCTGGGATTGGATTTGGCACCGGATGGAACCATGGAAGCGGAAGTGAATCATAGCACATCCACCCTTCTCCGCACAACTCTATCTATAGACCACTTCTCGCAACCATGTAACATTGTTGGAACCACAGTTCCTTCAAACATACCCATTTTTGCTTTCCAAGATAACGATCTCGACTTCCACACATTTTTCAACGCTTCCAGAACTTTCGCCCCCTCCCCCACCCTTATGATTCACTTCCGCTTCCATGGTTCCATCCGCTGCCAGATCCACTCCCAGATATCTAAAACACTTTACTTCCTCCAGTTTTTCTCCATTCAAGCTTACCGCCCAGTTGACTTGACCCTCAACCCTATATATATATATATATATATATATATATATATATATATATATATATATATATATATATATATATATATATATGTATATATATATATATATATATATATATATATATATATATATATATATATATATATATATATATATGTATATACATATATATATATATGTATATATATAAATATATATATATATATATATATATATATATATTTTTTTTTTTTTTTATACTTTGTCGCTGTCTCCCGCGTTTGCGAGGTAGCGCAAGGAAACAGACGAAAGAAATGGCCCAACCCCCCCCCCCCCCATACACATGTATATACATACGTCCACACACGCAAATATACATACCTACACAGCTTTCCATGGTTTACCCCAGACGCTTCACATGCCTTGATTCAATCCACTGACAGCACGTCAACCCCGGTATACCACATCTCTCCAATTCACTCTATTCCTTGCCCTCCTTTCACCCTCCTGCATGTTCAGGCCCCGATCACACAAAATCTTTTTCACTCCATCTTTCCACCTCCAATTTGGTCTCCCTCTTCTCCTCGTTCCCTCCACCTCCGACACATATATCCTCTTGGTCAATCTTTCCTCACTCATTCTCTCCATGTGCCCAAACCACTTCAAAACACCCTCTTCTGCTCTCTCAACCACGCTCTTTTTATTTCCACACATCTCTCTTACCCTTACGTTACTCACTCGATCAAACCACCTCACACCACACATTGTCCTCAAACATCTCATTTCCAGCACATCCATCCTCCTGCGCACAACTCTATCCATAGCCCACGCCTCGCAACCATACAACATATATATATATATATATATATATATATATATATATATATATATATATATATATATATATATATATATATATATTACTATGAGTCCACGGGGAAAATGAAACACGATAAGGTCCCAAGTGCACTTTCGTGTAATAATCACATCATCAGGGGAGACACAAGAGAGAAATATATTAGTATTTTGATATACAACGAAGAGACGAAAGTAGGACCATATTTGGGAAATATATGACTGTCCATGACAGACAACGAGCGTATCATGAACTTATTATTATGTGAACAAGATGGTGAATTGTTTACAAATTTTATCAACAATAAAATTATCCAATTTGTATAGACCTTCACTAATATCAAGGTTATAGCTCTCTGTGTATGTAATAATAGAAGATTCAGTGATATTTCTCGTGGCACTAGAGTTAGAGTTATTAACTCCAGTCAGTTTAATGATAATAGAGTATTTAACGTGATTAAACAAGGCATTTGATTCTTGTCCTGTTCTTATCCTATATTTCTGTGAAGTCTAACAAAAAGATCTTTACCATTCTGCCCAACATAGAAGTTATCACAATTTCTACATGGCACTTTATAAATGCACCCAGGAGAATTTTCTGGTGAGTTCCTGATTAAGATATTCTTTATAGTCCATACATATATGGCAATGAAGGGGACAAAGATGACAAACTTTTGATAAGAGAACCATTACCTTTGAACAACAACTTCAGTTCTTTATTGAAATGGGAATTAACTGCTTTTAGGGGATTCTTACCGAGTTTAAAGTATGTTCTGTCATCATTTAAAAGATTATTCATTTTAGATAGATAAGTTCTTTTGTTCATAATCACAACAGTGTTAGCCTTATCTGCTTTAGTAATATGTATATCATTGTCTTTTAGGGCAATTAGGTTTCACTGGTTTTGAAAAACTGGCATACACTAAACCCTTACAGATATTAATTTCATCGTTAGATGAATTACTGTATTTCTCTAAATTGCAAAAAAGACTTTGCGACATCAACAAAGCTGGCTTCCCTGTCAGAGCAAAGAAAACTTAATCCATAGCCTAAAGCACACAATAAATCCTTATCTAGTTTATTGGACAGGTTTACCACAAAAGAAGGGTTCGTGTTCTTAGTCCAGTCGCTGTTCTCAATAAGATGGTCCAAATTACAATTCAGTTTCATTTGTAGCCTATTGCGTTCACTTGTTAATCTATTATAGCAATGGAGATTATTATGCTATAAGAATTGGTATGCCAGTGGGTAACCCTCTTTCAACTGTACTAAGTAATCTTTATATGGATTTTTCTAAACAAAATTACTAAAGGATATCTTACCTTCTGATGCAATATGGTTTAGGTATGTAGATGATGTTCTTTGTGTTTGGCCAACAAATGAAAATTTACAAACATTTCTCCCCTTACCTAACATTTTAGTACCTTCCATCAAATTTACTGTAGAAAATGAAAATGATGGTATGTTACCATTTTTAGATTGCATGATCCATAGGCAAGGAAACAAGTTTAAGTTTAGCATGAAAAGAAAACCCACCATTGTATGCTCATACATCCACTATTACTCA
This sequence comes from Panulirus ornatus, assembly GCF_036320965.1. Classification (NCBI taxonomy): domain Eukaryota; kingdom Metazoa; phylum Arthropoda; class Malacostraca; order Decapoda; family Palinuridae; genus Panulirus; species Panulirus ornatus. Next base: position 40,105,214 of record NC_092238.1, on the reverse strand, counting down.
TCTCAACATGACAGTTAGATTATTATCATTTCAATCTATGTTCCTTACGGCATTACGTATTGGCAATCCAGAGTTTATTGATGATGAGTTTGAGAAGATATATTCTATTGGATCTAAGTTAAAGTACCCTAGATCTTTCATTGATAAATCCCTCAAATTAGCAAAGAAATCATTTCATAGAGTTGAGCCCAGATCTCCCATTGACACCAAGAATCTTTTAGTTCTCCCTTTTGATAATAATTTTACTTTACTTCTCATGTTGCTTAAATCCTTCAATGTAAATGTTGCCTTCAGCAACAATAATACTATAAAGAATATCTAAATTAGGAACTCACCAGAAAATTCTCCTGGGTGCACTTATAAAGTGCCATGTAGAAATTGTGGTAAGTTTTATGTTGAGCAACTGGTAGGGATCTTTCTGTTAGAATTAAGCAACATAAATATAGTAGTATAAGAACAGGACAAGAATCAAATGCCTTCTTTAATCACGTTAAAAACTATGAAAATTGTATTGACTGGAGTAATGCTTTCTCAGTTAATAACTCTAACTCCAGTACCACGAGAAATATAATTGAATCATCGATTGTTAAAGACACAAAGAATTATATCTTTAATATTAGTGAAGGTCTATACAATTGGATAACTTTATTATTGATATAATTTGTAAACAATTCACCTTCTTGTGCACATAATGATAAGTTTATGATACGCTCGTTGTCTGTCTTGAACAATCACATGTTTACCAAATGGCTTCCTAGCTACGTCTCATCTTTGTATATCAACTTGGGAACTATCGTGTTTCATTTTCCCCGTGGACTCATAGCAATATACTTGATCACGCGCAAAAATGTGATCATTTCCAATATATATACATTCGTCATTTACTGCGTTAGCGAGGTAGCGTCGAGAACTGAGGACGGAGCCTTAGAGGGAAAATCCTCACTTGGTTCCCTTCTCTGTTCCTTCTTTTGGAAAAGTAAAAAGTGAGGGGGAGGATTTACAGCCCCCTCCCTCTCCTTTCAGTCGCTTTCTACAACACGCAGGGAATACGTGGGAAGTATTCTTTTTCCCCTAGATGTTAATCACTGACCATTACGGAAGACTGTAGAAGCCAACCAGCAGCGCGAATTTATATGTCTCAAAAGAAGGTCTCTGACGGCTTTGTCTATGAACTCTATCTGTTATAGAATTTTAGTTATTTCAGAAATATAGAAACATTCAGATGGGAGAAGCTACAGTTACCCTTATTATGTGAGAGGCAGTCATAGAAAATGCTAGTAGGTTTGATTAGATATAGGAAAGAAAATGCAGTAAGGTGTAACGATGTCGTATTGAAAGAAAATAGTAAGTAGACTTAAAAAAAAGTACGTATGTGTGAATAGTCATAGAAAACGCAAATAAGTTTAGGTGTGAGCAGTTAGAGAAAACGCATTTACGTGTTGGGGTAGGCAATTTGCTTTACAGGGTAACTCTTCCAAACGTAAAAGTTACCTTGAATGTTTCCAGGATAATCTGATACAAATGCCTGACGCAGTTTTCACAGAGGATTTAGAAGAGGAGTTGATCGGTTGAAAAGAATGCAAATCACAAAGATATACACAGAAGCAAATTACACGAACTCCAATTACGTGCACTCACAAACATACATGCATGCACATACTCAAACATATCCACACAGACAGAGTAACACGCAAACGCATCCACATTGACAAACAAACACTTGCCTGCACATACACACTGATACATTCAGTACATATATAAAAAGTTTCGCCTCCGCAAACATGCACACAACACACACACACACACACACACACACGCACACACACACACGGGGCATCCGAGATGTAATGCTACGCCCGGGATTTATATATATATATATATATATATATATATATATATATATATATATATATATATATATATATATTATGCATAATCGCTGTTTCCTGCGTCAGCGAGGTAGCGCCAAGAAACAGACGAAGAATGGCCCATCAACCCATGTACACACGTGTATGTACATAAACGCCCACATACGCACATATACATATCAACATATACATACACACATGCATACATTACATACATACACATATACATATTCATACTTGCTTGCCCTCAACCTTTCCCGTCGCCATCCCGCATGGGTTCGAATCTTGGGAGTGGCAGTCGTCCTAGATCGAACCCAAATGTTTATCCTCTCCTCTGAGCTGGTCGATAAATGGGTACCTGGCTTAGACTAGGATGTGTGTGTGTGTGTGTGTGTGTGTGTGTGTGTGTGTGTGTGTGTGTGTGTGTGTGCATAAAGAGTTGTAAAGTCATGTTACATCCATACAAGAGTAAGAGACGAAGCAACACAAGTATGCAAATCTCTCCCTGTAACACACAAATAGTAATGACACACACACACACACACACACACACACACACACACACACACACACACACACACACTCACACACACACACCTGTTCAAACTGAAAGTGGTATATCACACTCTAAAAATTGTCATATAATACGATGAACTAAATTCAATATTTGATTAAAAAAATGTCCTAATTCTGGGTATTCTATTTTCCATTTAATGTATCATGAAGGGCAGAGATACATCATAGTTGATATATATTTGTATACTTATTTTATTTTATATTCATTTGTGTATATCCAGGCTTCTACTTTGCTGAATATTTTCTGAATATTTTCAAGAAAAATGGCACATGTGTTGATGTGACATTTTTTTCCCATCAAAGCCTCAAATCAAGGATATATATTATCTATTTATCTTTGTTATACTCAATTGTTTCCCGAGTTAGTGAGGAAGCGCAAGGAAACAAACGAAAGAATGGTTCAACCCCCAGCATACACATTTATATAAATAAACTTCCACACACGCACATATACATACCTATAAATTTCAATGTATACATACATATACATACACAGACGTATACACATATACACCTGTACATATTCATACATGCTGCCTTCATCCATTCTCGTCGTCACCCAGCCACACATGAAATAGCGCTCCCTCGCCGCCGCGAGGTAGCGCTAGGAAAAGACAACAAAGGCCACATTCGTTCACACTCAGTCTCTAGCTGTCATGTGTAATGCACCGAAACCACAGCACCCTTTCCACATCTAAGCCCCACAAAACTTTCCATGGTTTACCCCAGACGCTTCATATGCCCTAGTTCAATCCATTGACAGCACGTCGAGCCCGGTACACCTGATCATTCAGGTACACCTGATCATTTTAAGTATAGAAGTGGTTGAATGTGCTAAGTTACGATTTTGAAACAAAAAGTTTTTTGAGCCGAAAAATATCCTGAACTATTACCTTCAATTTTTCGCATTTTTCACCGGAAAATAGATTTCCTTTAAAACCTCATTATAAGGAGTATTTTTCATGCTGAATGCAAATTTAGGGTTGTGATATAGTTTATTCGTCTTTCTGAACTTGAATTACGCTGTTAAATGATGATATTTTTCAAATATTTTCTGATCATTAGCATTGCATTTGCATGATGTCTATCGGTAAGTGAGAGCATTAGGATATATTTTCCATGATCATTTTAAGTATAGAAGTGGTTGAATGTGCTAAGTTACGATTTTGAAACAAAAAGTTTTTTCAGCCGAAAAATATCCTGAACTATTACCTTCAATTTTTCTCATTTTTCTCCGGAAAATAGATTTTCTTTAAAACTTCAATATAAGGAGTATTTTTCATGCTGAATACAAATCTAGGGTTGTGATATAGTTTCTTCGTCTTTCTGACCTTGAATTACGCTGTTAAATGATGATATTTTTCAAATATTTTCTGATCAGTAGCATTGCATTTGCATGGTGTCTATCGGTAACTGAGAGCATTAGGATATATTTTCCATGATCATCTTAAGTATAGAAGTGGTTGAATGTGCTAAGTTACGATTTTGAAACAAAAAGTTTTTTGAGCCGAAAAATATCCTGAACCTTCAATTTTTCTCATTTTTCTCCGGAAAAGAGATTTCCTGTAAAACCTCATTATAAGGAGTATTTTTCATGCTGAATGCAAATCTAGGGCTGTGATATAGTTTCTTCGTCTTTCTGACCTTGAATTACGCTGTTAAATGATGATATTTTTCAAATATTTTCTGATCATTTGAATTGTATTTACATGGTGTCTATCGGTAACTGATAGCATTAGGATATATTTTCCATGATCATTTTAAGTATAGAAGTGGTTGAATGTGCTAAGTTTCGATTTTGAAACAAAAAGTTTTTTGAGCCGAAAAATATCCTGAACTATTTCGTAATACTTCAATTTTTCGCATTTTTCACCGGAAAATAGATTTCCTTTAAAACCTCATTATAAGGAGTATTTTTCATGCTGAATGCAAATTTAGGGTTGTGATATAGTTTATTCGTCTTTCTGAACTTGAATTACGCTGTTAAATGATGATATTTTTCAAATATTTTCTGATCATTAGCATTGCATTTGCATGATGTCTATCGGTAAGTGAGAGCATTAGGATATATTTTCCATGATCATTTTAAGTATAGAAGTGGTTGAATGTGCTAAGTTACGATTTTGAAACAAAAAGTTTTTTCAGCCGAAAAATATCCTGAACTATTACCTTCAATTTTTCTCATTTTTCTCCGGAAAATAGATTTTCTTTAAAACTTCAATATAAGGAGTATTTTTCATGCTGAATACAAATCTAGGGTTGTGATATAGTTTCTTCGTCTTTCTGACCTTGAATTACGCTGTTAAATGATGATATTTTTCAAATATTTTCTGATCATTTGCATTGCATTTGCATGGTGTCTATCGGTAACTGAGAGCATTAGGATATATTTTCCATGATCATCTTAAGTATAGAAGTGGTTGAATGTGCTAAGTTACGATTTTGAAACAAAAAGTTTTTTGAGCCGAAAAATATCCTGAACTATTACCTTCAATTTTTCTCATTTTTCTCCGGAAAAGAGATTTCCTGTAAAACCTCATTATAAGGAGTATTTTTCATGCTGAATGCAAATCTAGGGCTGTGATATAGTTTCTTCGTCTTTCTGACCTTGAATTACGCTGTTAAATGATGATATTTTTCAAATATTTTCTGATCATTTGAATTGCATTTACATGGTGTCTATCGGTAACGTGAGAGCATTAGGATATATTTTCCATGATCATTTTAAGTATAGAAGTGGTTGAATGTGCTAAGTTCGATTTTGAAACAAAAAGTTTTTTGAGCCGAAAAATATCCTGAACTATTACCTTCAATTTTTCTCATTTTTCTCCGGAAAATAGATTTCCTTTAAAACCTCATTATAAGGAGTATTTTTCATGCTGAATGCAAATCTAGGTTGTGATATAGTTTCTTCGTCTTTCTGACCTTGAATTACGCTGTTAAATGATGATATTTTTCAAATATTTTCTGATCATTTGCATTGCATTTGCATGGTGTCTATCGGTAAGTGAGAGCATTAGGATATATTTTCCATGATCATTTTAAGTATAGAAGTGGTTGAATGTGCTAAGTTACGATTTTGAAACAAAAAGTTTTTTGAGCCGAAAAATATCCTGAACTATTACCTTCAATTTTTCTCATTTTTCACCGGAAAATAGATTTCCTTTAAAACCTCATTATAAGGAGTATTTTTCATGCTGAATGCAAATTTAGTGTTTATTCGTCTTTCTGACCTTGAATTACGCTGTTAAATGATGATATTTTTCAAATATTTTATGATCATTTGCATTGCATTTGCATGATGTCTATCGGTAAGTGAGAGCATTAGGATATATTTTCCATGATCATTTTAAGTATAGAAGTGGTTGAATGTGCTAAGTTCCGATTTTGAAACAAAAAGTTTTTGAGCCGAAAAATATCCTGAACTATTACCTTCAATTTTTCTCATTTTTCTCCGGAAAATAGATTTTCTTTAAAACTTCAATATAAGGAGTATTTTTCATGCTGAATACAAATCTAGGATTGTGATATAGTTTCTTCGTCTTTCTGACCTTGAATTACGCTGTTAAATGATGATATTTTTCAAATATTTTATGATCATTTGCATTGCATTTGCATGATGTCTATCGGTAAGTGAGAGCATTAGGATATATTTTCATGATCATTTTAAGTATAGAAGTGGTTGAATGTGCTAAGTTACGATTTCTTTAATATAGAATTTTTGCTGAATGAAATTTGGTTTTATTCTGTCTTTCTGACTTGATCTGTTATGATATATTTTTCAAATATTTTATCATTGATTCATTTATTCTATCTAATAGGCATAGTATATTCTGACATTTGATAGATGGTTGATGTCTTCGTTTTGAAACAAAAATTTTTTTGCGAAAATATCAATATCCTCAATTTTATTTTCCGAAATAGATTCTTAAACTCATTTAAGGATATTTTCTGCTGATCATCTGTTTGATAGTTTCTTCGCTTTCGCTGATTACCTGTTAAATATGTATTTTTATATTTTATCATTGCATTGCTTGCTGTGTCTCGTAGAGGCATTAGGTTATTTTCCATATTTTATATAATGGTTGAATGGCTAAGTCGATTTTGAACAAAAGTTTTGAGCGAAAATCCTGACATTTTTCATTTCCGGAATAGATTCTTTAAAACAAAGAGATTTCATGCTGAATCAAATAGTTGATATAGTTCTTCGCTTTCTGACCTTGATTAGCGTTAATGAGATATTTCAATTTTTGATCATTGCTTATTCTGTGTCTTCGTAAGAGAGATAGGATATTTTCCATGATCATTAGTTAGAATGGTGAGTCTAATATTGAAACAAGTTTTTAGCCGAAAAATTCTGAACTTTCTCAATTTCATTTCCGAAAATATTTCTAACCCATTAGATATTCATGGAATGCAAATGTTATTTCTTGCTAATTACGCTTAAATGGATATTTTTCAAATTTTTGATATTGTGCATTCATGTCTACGTATGGGATTAGGAATTTTCCATGTCATTAAGTAAGTGTTGAATGTGATGATTGACAAATTTGAGCGAAATCTGAACTATTACCTCAATTTTTCATTTCACGATAGATTCTAATATTAGGTATTTTCAGCTGAATCATGTTTATTTCTCTGACCTTGAATTACGCTGTTAAATGATGATATTTTTCAAATATTTTATGATCATTTGCATTGCATTTGCATGATGTCTATCGGTAAGTGAGAGCATTAGGATATATTTTCCATGATCATTTTAAGTATAGAAGTGGTTGAATGTGCTAAGTTCCGATTTTGAAACAAAAAGTTTTTGAGCCGAAAAATATCCTGAACTATTACCTTCAATTTTTCTCATTTTTCACCGGAAAATAGATTTTCTTTAAAACCTCAATATAAGGAGTATTTTTCATGCTGAATGCAAATCTAGGGTTGTGATATAGTTTCTTCGTCTTTCTGACCTTGAATTACGCTGTTAAATGATGATATTTTTCAAATATTTTTTTATCATTTGCATTGCATTTGCATGGTGTCTATCGGTAAGTGAGAGCATTAGGTTATATTTTCCATGTTTATTTTAAGTATAGAAGTGGTTGAATGTGCTAAGTTACGATTTTGAAACAAAAAGTTTTTTGAGCCGAAAAGTATCCTGAACTATTACCTTCAATTTTTCTCATTTTTCACCGGAAAATAGATTTCCTTTAAAACCTCATTATAAGGAGTATTTTTCATGCTGAATGCAAATCTAGGGTTGTGATATAGTTTCTTCGTCTTTCTGACCTTGAATTACGCTGTTAAATGATGATATTTTTCAAATATTTTCTGATCATTTGCATTGCATTTGCATGGTGTCTATCGGTAACTGAGAGCATTAGGATATATTTTCCATGATCATTTTAAGTATAGAAGTCGGTTGAATGTGCTAAGTTACGATTTGAAACAAAAAGTTTTTTGAGCCGAAAAATATCCTGAACTATTACCTTCAATTTTTCTCATTTTTCACCGGAAAATAGATTTCCTTTAAAACCTCATTATAAGGAGTATTTTTCATGCTGAATGCAAATCTAGGGTTGTGATATAGTTTCTTCGTCTTTCTGACCTTGAATTACGCTGTTAAATGATGATATTTTTCAAATATTTTCTGATCATTAGCATTGCATTTGCATGGTGTCTATCGGTAACTGAGAGCATTAGGATATATTTTCCATGATCATTTTAAGTATAGAAGTGGTTGAATGTGCTAAGTTACGATTTTGAAACAAAAAGTTTTTTGAGCCGAAAAATATCCTGAACTATTACCTTCAATTTTTCTCATTTTTCACCGGAAAATAGATTTCCTTTAAAACCTCATTATAAGGAGTATTTTTCATGCTGAATGCAAATTTAGGGTTGTGATATAGTTTCTTCGTCTTTCTGACCTTGAATTACGCTGTTAAATGATGATATTTTTCAAATATTTTCTGATCATTAGCATTGCATTTGCATGATGTCTATCGGTAAGTGAGAGCATTAGGATATATTTTCCATGATCATTTTAAGTATAGAAGTGGTTGAATGTGCTAAGTTCCGATTTTGAAACAAAAAGTTTTTTGAGCCGAAAAATATCCTGAACTATTACCTTCAATTTTTCTCATTTTTCTCCGGAAAATAGATTTTCTTTAAAACTTCAATATAAGGAGTATTTTTCATGCTGAATGCAAATCTAGGGTTGTGATATAGTTTCTTCGTCTTTCTGACCTTGAATTACGCTGTTAAATGATGATATTTTTCAAATATTTTCTGATCATTTGCATTGCATTTGCATGGTGTCTATCGGTAAGTGAGAGCATTAGGATATATTTTCCATGATCATTTTAAGTATAGAAGTGGTTGAATGTGCTAAGTTACGATTTTGAAACAAAAAGTTTTTTGAGCCGAAAAGTATCCTGAACTATTACCTTCAATTTTTCTCATTTTTCTCCGGAAAATAGATTTCCTTTAAAACCTCATTATAAGGAGTATTTTTCATGCTGAATGCAAATCTAGGGTTGTGATATAGTTTCTTCGTCTTTCTGACCTTGAATTACGCTGTTAAATGATGATATTTTTCAAATATTTTCTGATCATTTGCATTGCATTTGCATGGTGTCTATCGGTAACTGAGAGCATTAGGATATATTTTCCATGATCATTTTAAGTATAGAAGTGGTTGAATGTGCTAAGTTTCGATTTTGAAACAAAAAGTTTTTTGAGCCGAAAAATATCCTGAACTATTACCTTCAATTTTTCTCATTTTTCTCCGGAAAATAGATTTCCTTTAAAACCTCATTATAAGGAGTATTTTTCATGCTGAATGCAAATTAGGGTTGTGATATAGTTTCTTCGTCTTTCTGACCTTGAATTACGCTGTTAAATGATGATATTTTTCAAATATTTTCTGATCATTTGCATTGCATTTGCATGGTGTCTATCGGTAACTGAGAGCATTAGGATATATTTTCCATGATCATTTTAAGTATAGAAGTGGTTGAATGTGCTAAGTTACGATTTTGAAACAAAAAGTTTTTTCAGCCGAAAAATATCCTGAACTATTACCTTCAATTTTTCTCATTTTTCTCCGGAAAATAGATTTCCTTTAAAACATCATTATAAGGAGTATTTTTCATGCTGAATACAAATCTAGGGTTGTGATATAGTTTCTTCGTCTTTCTGACCTTGAATTACGCTGTTAAATGATGATATTTTTCAAATATTTTCTGATCATTTGCATTTCATTTGCATGGTGTCTATCGGTAACTGAGAGCATTAGGATATATTTTCCATGATCATTTTAAGTATAGAAGTGGTTGAATGTGCTAAGTTTCGATTTTGAAACAAAAAGTTTTTTGAGCCGAAAAGTATCCTGAACTGTTACCTTCAATTTTTCTCATTTTTCACCGGAAAATAGATTTCCTTTAAAACCTCATTATTAAGGAGTATTTTTCATGCTGAATGCAAATCTAGGTTGTGATATAGTTCTTCGTCTTTCTGACCTTGAATTACGCTGTTAAATGATGATATTTTTCAAATATTTTATGATCATTTGCATTGCATTTGCATGATGTCTATCGGTAAGTGAGAGCATTAGGATATATTTTCCATGATCATTTTAAGTATAGAAGTGGTTGAATGTGCTAAGTTACGATTTTGAAACAAAAGTTTTTGAGCCGAAAAATATCCTGAACTATTGCCTTCAATTTTTCTCATTTTTCTCCGGAAAATAGATTTCCTTTAAAACCTCATTATAAGGAGTATTTTTCATGCTGAATGCAAATCTAGGTTGTGATATAGTTTCTTCGTCTTTCTGACCTTGAATTACGCTGTTAAATGATGATATTTTTCAAATATTTTCTGATCATTTGCATTGCATTTGCATGGTGTCTATCGGTAACTGAGAGCATTAGGATATATTTTCCATGATCATCTTAAGTATAGAAGTGGTTGAATGTGCTAAGTTACGATTTTGAAACAAAAAGTTTTTTGAGCCGAAAAGTATCCTGAACCTTCAATTTTTCTCATTTTTCTCCGGAAAATAGATTTCCTTTAAAACCTCATTATAAGGAGTATTTTTCATGCTGAATGCAAATTTAGGGTTGTGATATAGTTTCTTCGTCTTTCTGACCTTGAATTACGCTGTTAAATGATGATATTTTTCAAATATTTTCTGATCATTTGCATTGCATTTGCATGATGTCTATCGGTAAGTGAGAGCATTAGGATATATTTTCCATGATCATTTTAAGTATAGAAGTGGTTGAATGTGCTAAGTTACGATTTTGAAACAAAAAGTTTTTTTAGCCGAAAAATATCCTGAACTATTACCTTCAATTTTTCTCATTTTTCTCCGGAAAATAGATTTCTTTAAAACCTCATTATAAGGAGTATTTTTCATGCTGAATAGCAAATCTAGGGTTGTGATATAGTTTCTTCGTCTTTCTGACCTTGAATTACGCTGTTAAATGATGATATTTTTCAAATATTTTTTGATCATTAGCATTGCATTTGCATGGTGTCTATCGGTAACTGAGAGCATTAGGATATATTTTCCATGATCATCTTAAGTATAGAAGTGGTTGAATGTGCTAAGTTACGATTTGGAAACAAAAAGTTTTTTGAGCCGAAAAATATCCTGAACTATTACCTTCAATTTTTCTCATTTTTCTGCGGAAAAGAGATTTCCTGTAAAACCTCATTATAAGGAGTATTTTTCATGCTCAATGCAAATCTAGGGCTGTGATATAGTTTCTTCGTCTTTCTGACCTTGAATTACGCTGTTAAATTATGATATTTTTCAAATATTTTCTGATCATTTGAATTGTATTTACATGGTGTCTATCGGTAACTGATAGCATTAGGATATATTTTCCATGATCATTTTAAGTATAGAAGTGGTTGAATGTGCAAAGTTTCGATTTTGAAACAAAAAGTTTTTTTAGCCGAAAAATATCCAATATTCAATTTTTCGCATTTTTCACCGGAAAATAGATTTCCTTTAAAACCTCATTATAAGGAGTATTTTTCATGCTGAATGCAAATTTAGGTGTTCAGTTCGTCTTTCTGACCTTGAATTACGCTGTTAAATGATGATATTTTTCAAATATTTTATGATCATTTGCATTGCATTTGCATGATGTCTATCGGTAAGTGAGAGCATTAGGATATATTTTCCATGATCATTTTAAGTATAGAAGTGGTTGAATGTGCTAAGTTCCGATTTTGAAACAAAAAGTTTTTGAGCCGAAAAATATCCTGAACTATTACCTTCAATTTTTCTCATTTTTCTCCGGAAAATAGATTTTCTTTAAAACTTCATTATAAGGAGTATTTTTCATGCTGAATACAAATCTAGGGTTGTGATATAGTTTCTTCGTCTTTCTGACCTTGAATTACGCTGTTAAATGATGATATTTTTCAAATATTTTCTGATCATTTGCATTGCATTTGCATGGTGTCTATCGGTAACTGAGAGCATTAGGATATATTTTCCATGATCATTTTAAGTATAGAAGTGGTTGAATGTGCTAAGTTACGATTTTGAAACAAAAAGTTTTTTGAGCCGAAAAGTATCCTGAACTATTACCTTCAATTTTTCTCATTTTTCTCCGGAAAATAGATTTCCTTTAAAACCTCATTATAAGGAGTATTTTTCATGCTGAATGCAAATCTAGGGTTGTGATATAGTTTCTTCGTCTTTCTGACCTTGAATTACGCTGTTAAATGATGATATTTTTCAAATATTTTCTGATCATTTGCATTGCATTTGCATGGTGTCTATCGGTAACTGAGAGCATTAGGATATATTTTCCATGATCATTTTAAGTATAGAAGTGGTTGAATGTGCTAAGTTACGATTTTGAAACAAAAAGTTTTTTGAGCCGAAAAGTATCCTGAACTATTACCTTCAATTTTTCTCATTTTTCTCCGGAAAATAGATTTCCTTTAAAACCTCATTATAAGGAGTATTTTTCATGCTGAATGCAAATCTAGGGTTGTGATATAGTTTCTTCGTCTTTCTGACCTTGAATTACGCTGTTAAATGATGATATTTTTCAAATATTTTCTGATCATTAGCATTGCATTTGCATGGTGTCTATCGGTAACTGAGAGCATTAGGATATATTTTCCATGATCATTTTAAGTATAGAAGTGGTTGAATGTGCTAAGTTACGATTTTGAAACAAAAAGTTTTTTGAGGCGAAAAATATCCTGAAGTATTACCTTCAATTTTTCTCATTTTTCTCCGGAAAATAGATTTCCTTTAAAACCTCATTATAAGGAGTATTTTTCATGCTGAATGCAAATCTAGGGTTGTGATATAGTTTCTTCGTCTTTCTGACCTTGAATTACGCTGTTAAATGATGATATTTTTCAAATATTTTCTGATCATTTGCATTGCATTTGCATGGTGTCTATCGGTAACTGAGAGCATTAGGATATATTTTCCATGATCATTTTAAGTATAGAAGTGGTTGAATGTGCTAAGTTACGATTTTGAAACAAAAAGTTTTTTCAGCCGAAAAATATCCTGAACTATTTTTTTTCGCATTTTTCACCGGAAAATAGATTTCCTTTAAAACCTCATTATAAGGAGTATTTTTCATGCTGAATGCAAATTTAGGGTTGATATAGTTTATTCGTCTTTCTGACCTTGAATTACGCTGTTAAATGATGATATTTTTCAAATATTTTATGATCATTTGCATTGCATTTGCATGATGTCTATCGGTAAGTGAGAGCATTAGGATATATTTTCCATGATCATTTTAAGTATAGAAGTGGTTGAATGTGCTAAGTTACGATTTTGAAACAAAAAGTTTTTTGAGCCGAAAAATATCCTGAACTATTACCTTCAATTTTTCTCATTTTTCTCCGGAAAATAGATTTTCTTTAAAACTTCAATATAAGGAGTATTTTTCATGCTGAATACAAATCTAGGGTTGTGATATAGTTTCTTCGTCTTTCTGACCTTGAATTACGCTGTTAAATGATGATATTTTTCAAATATTTTCTGATCATTTGCATTGCATTTGCATGGTGTCTATCGGTAACTGAGAGCATTAGGATATATTTTCCATGATCATTTAAGTATAGAAGTGGTTGAATGTGCTAAGTTACGATTTTGAAACAAAAAGTTTTTTGAGCCGAAAAATATCCTGAACTATTACCTTCAATTTTTCTCATTTTTCTCCGGAAAATAGATTTCCTTTAAAACCTCATTATAAGGAGTATTTTTCATGCTGAATGCAAATCTAGGGTTGTGATATAGTTTCTTCGTCTTTCTGACCTTGAATTACGCTGTTAAATGATGATATTTTTCAAATATTTTCTGATCATTTGCATTGCATTTGCATGGTGTCTATCGGTAACTGAGAGCATTAGGATATATTTTCCATGATCATTTTAAGTATAGAAGTGGTTGAATGTGCTAAGTTTCGATTTTGAAACAAAAAGTTTTTTAGCCGAAAAATATCCTGAACTATTACCTTCAATTTTTCGCATTTTTCACCGGAAAATAGATTTCCTTTAAAACCTCATTATAAGGAGTATTTTTCATGCTGAATGCAAATTTAGGGTTGTGATATAGTTTATTCGTCTTTCTGACCTTGAATTACGCTGTTAAATGATGATATTTTTCAAATATTTTATGATCATTTGCATTGCATTTGCATGATGTCTATCGGTAAGTGAGAGCATTAGGATATATTTTCCATGATCATTTTAAGTATAGAAGTGGTTGAATGTGCTAAGTTACGATTTTGAAACAAAAAGTTTTTTGAGCCGAAAAATATCCTGAACTATTACCTTCAATTTTTCTCATTTTTCTCCGGAAAATAGATTTTCTTTAAAACTTCAATATAAGGAGTATTTTTCATGCTGAATACAAATCTAGGGTTGTGATATAGTTTCTTCGTCTTTCTGACCTTGAATTACGCTGTTAAATGATGATATTTTTCAAATATTTTCTGATCATTAGCATTGCATTTGCATGGTGTCTATCGGTAAGTGAGAGCATTAGGATATATTTTCCATGATCATTTTAAGTATAGAAGTGGTTGAATGTGCTAAGTTACGATTTGGAAACAAAAAGTTTTTTGAGCCGAAAAATATCCTGAACTATTACCTTCAATTTTTCTCATTTTTCTCCGGAAAATAGATTTCCTTTAAAACCTCATTATAAGGAGTATTTTTCATGCTGAATGCAAATCTAGGGTTGTGATATAGTTTCTTCGTCTTTCTGACCTTGAATTACGCTGTTAAATGATGATATTTTTCAAATATTTTCTGATCATTTGCATTGCATTTGCATGGTGTCTATCGGTAACTGAGAGCATTAGGATATATTTTCCATGATCATCTTAAGTATAGAAGTGGTTGAATGTGCTAAGTTACGATTTTGAAACAAAAAGTTTTTTGAGCCGAAAAATATCCTGAACTATTACCTTCAATTTTTCGCATTTTTCACCGGAAAATAGATTTCCTTTAAAACCTCATTATAAGGAGTATTTTTCATGCTGAATGCAAATTTAGGGTTGTGATATAGTTTATTCGTCTTTCTGACCTTGAATTACGCTGTTAAATGATGATATTTTTCAAATATTTTATGATCATTTGCATTGCATTTGCATGATGTCTATCGGTAAGTGAGAGCATTAGGATATATTTTCCATGATCATTTTAAGTATAGAAGTGGTTGAATGTGCTAAGTTACGATTTTGAAACAAAAAGTTTTTTGAGCCGAAAAATATCCTGAACTATTACCTTCAATTTTTCTCATTTTTCTCCGGAAAATAGATTTCTTTAAAACCTCATTATAAGGAGTATTTTTCATGCTGAATGCAAATCTAGGGTTGTGATATAGTTTCTTCGTCTTTCTGACCTTGAATTACGCTGTTAAATGATGATATTTTTCAAATATTTTCTGATCATTTGCATTGCATTTGCATGGTGTCTATCGGTAACTGAGAGCATTAGGATATATTTTCCATGATCATCTTAAGTAAAGAAGTGATTTGAATGTGCTAAGTTACGATTTTGAAACAAAAAGTTTTTTGAGCCGAAAAGTATCCTGAACTATTACCTTCAATTTTTCTCATTTTTCTCCGGAAAATAGATTTCCTTTAAAACCTCATTATAAGGAGTATTTTTCATGCTGAATGCAAATCTAGGGTTGTGATATAGTTTCTTCGTCTTTCTGACCTTGAATTACGCTGTTAAATGATGATATTTTTCAAATATTTTCTGATCATTTGCATTGCATTTGCATGGTGTCTATCGGTAACTGAGAGCATTAGGATATATTTTCCATGATCATTTTAAGTATAGAAGTAGTTGAATGTGCTAAGTTACGATTTTGAAACAAAAAGTTTTTTGAGCCGAAAAATATCAATTTTTCGCATTTTTCACCGGAAAATAGATTTCCTTTAAAACCTCATTATAAGGAGTATTTTTCATGCTGAATGCAAATCTAGGGTTGTGATATAGTTTCTTCGTCTTTCTGACCTTGAATTACGCTGTTAAATGATGATATTTTTCGAATATTTTCTGATCATTTGCATTGCATTTGCATGATGTCTATCGGTAACTGAGAGCATTAGGATATATTTTCCATGATCATTTTAAGTATAGAAGTGGTTGAATGTGCTAAGTTACGATTTTGAAACAAAAAGTTTTTTGAGCCGAAAAATATCCTGAACTATTACCTTCAATTTTTCTCATTTTTCTCCGGAAAATAGATTTCCTTTAAAACCTCATTATAAGGAGTATTTTTCATGCTGAATGCAAATCTAGGGTTGTGATATAGTTTCTTCGTCTTTCTGACCTTGAATTACGCTGTTAAATGATGATATTTTTCAAATATTTTCTGATCATTTGCATTGCATTTGCATGATGTCTATCGGTAACTGAGAGCATTAGGATATATTTTCCATGATCATTTTAAGTATAGAAGTGGTTGAATGTGCTAAGTTACGATTTTGAAACAAAAAGTTTTTTGAGCCGAAAAATATCCTGAACTATTACCTTCAATTTTTCTCATTTTTCTCCGGAAAATAGATTTCCTTTAAAACCTCATTATAAGGAGTATTTTTCATGCTGAATGCAAATCTAGGGTTGTGATATAGTTTCTTCGTCTTTCTGACCTTGAATTACGCTGTTAAATGATGATATTTTTCAAATATTTTCTGATCATTTGCATTGCATTTACATGGTGTCTATCGGTAACTGAGAGCATTAGGATATATTTTCCATGATCATTTTAAGTATAGAAGTGGTTGAATGTGCTAAGTTTCGATTTTGAAACAAAAAGTTTTTTGAGCCGAAAAATATCCTGAACTATTACCTTCAATTTTTCGCATTTTTCACCGGAAAATAGATTTCCTTTAAAACCTCATTATAAGGAGTATTTTTCATGCTGAATGCAAATTTAGGTTGTGATTAGTTTATTCGTCTTTCTGACCTTGAATTACGCTGTTAAATGATGATATTTTTCAAATATTTTATGATCATTTGCATTGCATTTGCATGATGTCTATCGGTAAGTGAGAGCATTAGGATATATTTTCCATGATCATTTTAAGTATAGAAGTGGTTGAATGTGCTAAGTTCCGATTTTGAAACAAAAAGTTTTTTGAGCCGAAAAATATCCTGAACTATTACCTTCAATTTTTCTCATTTTTCTCCGGAAAATAGATTTCTTTAAAACTTCAATATAAGGAGTATTTTTCATGCTGAATACAAATCTAGGATTGTGATATAGTTTCTTCGTCTTTCTGACCTTGAATTACGCTGTTAAATGATGATATTTTTCAAATATTTTCTGATCATTTGCATTGCATTTGCATGGTGTCTATCGGTAACTGAGAGCATTAGGTTATATTTTCCATGTTTATTTTAAGTATAGAAGTGGTTGAATGTGCTAAGTTACGATTTTGAAACAAAAAGTTTTTTGAGCCGAAAAGTATCCTGAACTATTACCTTCAATTTTTCTCATTTTTCTCCGGAAAATAGATTTCCTTTAAAACCTCATTATAAGGAGTATTTTTCATGCTGAATGCAAATCTAGGGTTGTGATATAGTTTCTTCGTCTTTCTGACCTTGAATTACGCTGTTAAATGATGATATTTTTCAAATATTTTCTGATCATTTGCATTGCATTTGCATGGTGTCTATCGGTAACTGAGAGCATTAGGATATATTTTCCATGATCATTTTAAGTATAGAAGTCGGTTGAATGTGCTAAGTTACGATTTTGAAACAAAAAGTTTTTTGAGCCGAAAAATATCCTGAACTATTACCTTCAATTTTTCGCATTTTTCACCGGAAAATAGATTTCCTTTAAAACCTCATTATAAGGAGTATTTTTCATGCTGAATGCAAATTTAGGGTTGTGATATAGTTTCTTCGTCTTTCTGACCTTGAATTACGCTGTTAAATGATGATATTTTTCAAATATTTTATGATCATTTGCATTGCATTTGCATGATGTCTATCGGTAAGTGAGAGCATTAGGATATATTTTCCATGATCATTTTAAGTATAGAAGTGGTTGAATGTGCTAAGTTACGATTTTGAAACAAAAAGTTTTTTGAGCCGAAAAATATCCTGAACTATTACCTTCAATTTTTCTCATTTTTCTCCGGAAAATAGATTTCCTTTAAAACTTCATTATAAGGAGTATTTTTCATGCTGAATACAAATCTAGGGTTGTGATATAGTTTCTTCGTCTTTCTGACCTTGAATTACGCTGTTAAATGATGATATTTTTCAAATATTTTCTGATCATTAGCATTGCATTTGCATGGTGTCTATCGGTAACTGAGAGCATTAGGATATATTTTCCATGATCATTTTAAGTATAGAAGTGGTTGAATGTGCTAAGTTACGATTTTGAAACAAAAAGTTTTTTGAGCCGAAAAATATCCTGAACTATTACCTTCAATTTTTCTCATTTTTCTCCGGAAAATAGATTTCCTTTAAAACCTCATTATAAGGAGTATTTTTCATGCTGAATGCAAATCTAGGGTTGTGATATAGTTTCTTCGTCTTTCTGACCTTGAATTACGCTGTTAAATGATGATATTTTTCAAATATTTTCTGATCATTAGCATTGCATTTGCATGGTGTCTATCGGTAACTGAGAGCATTAGGATATATTTTCCATGATCATCTTAAGTATAGAAGTGGTTGAATGTGCTAAGTTACGATTTTGAAACAAAAAGTTTTTTGAGCCGAAAAGTATCCTGAACTATTACCTTCAATTTTTCGCATTTTTCACCGGAAAATAGATTTCCTTTAAAACCTCATTATAAGGAGTATTTTTCATGCTGAATGCAAATTTAGGGTTGTGATATAGTTTCTTCGTCTTTCTGAACTTGAATTACGCTGTTAAATGATGATATTTTTCAAATATTTTATGATCATTTGCATTGCATTTGCATGATGTCTATCGGTAAGTGAGAGCATTAGGATATATTTTCCATGATCATTTTAAGTATAGAAGTGGTTGAATGTGCTAAGTTACGATTTTGAAACAAAAAGTTTTTTCAGCCGAAAAATATCCTGAACTATTACCTTCAATTTTTCTCATTTTTCTCCGGAAAATAGATTTCCTTTAAAACCTCATTATAAGGAGTATTTTTCATGCTGAATGCAAATCTAGGGTTGTGATATAGTTTCTTCGTCTTTCTGACCTTGAATTACGCTGTTAAATGATGATATTTTTCAAATATTTTCTGATCATTTGCATTGCATTTGCATGGTGTCTATCGGTAACTGAGAGCATTAGGATATATTTTCCATGATCATTTTAAGTATAGAAGTGGTTGAATGTGCTAAGTTTCGATTTTGAAACAAAAAGTTTTTTTAGCCGAAAAATATCCTGAACTATTACCTTCAATTTTTCGCATTTTTCACCGGAAAATAGATTTCCTTTAAAACCTCATTATAAGGAGTATTTTTCATGCTGAATGCAAATTTAGGGTTGTGATATAGTTTCTTCGTCTTTCTGACCTTGAATTACGCTGTTAAATGATGATATTTTTCAAATATTTTATGATCATTTGCATTGCATTTGCATGATGTCTATCGGTAAGTGAGAGCATTAGGATATATTTTCCATGATCATTTTAAGTATAGAAGTGGTTGAATGTGCTAAGTTACGATTTTGAAACAAAAAGTTTTTTGAGCCGAAAAATATCCTGAACTATTACCTTCAATTTTTCTCATTTTTCTCCGGAAAATAGATTTCCTTTAAAACCTCATTATAAGGAGTATTTTTCATGCTGAATGCAAATCTAGGGTTGTGATATAGTTTCTTCGTCTTTCTGACCTTGAATTACGCTGTTAAATGATGATATTTTTCAAATATTTTCTGATCATTTGCATTGCATTTGCATGGTGTCTATCGGTAACTGAGAGCATTAGGATATATTTTCCATGATCATTTTAAGTATAGAAGTGGTTGAATGTGCTAAGTTTCGATTTTGAAACAAAAAGTTTTTTGAGCCGAAAAATATCCTGAACTATTACCTTCAATTTTTCGCATTTTTCTCCGGAAAATAGATTTCCTTTAAAACCTCATTATAAGGAGTATTTTTCATGCTGAATGCAAATCTAGGGTTGTGATATAGTTTCTTCGTCTTTCTGACCTTGAATTACGCTGTTAAATGATGATATTTTTCAAATATTTTCTGATCATTTGCATTGCATTTGCATGGTGTCTATCGGTAAGTGAGAGCATTAGGATATATTTTCCATGATCATTTTAAGTATAGAAGTGGTTGAATGTGCTAAGTTACGATTTTGAAACAAAAAGTTTTTTGAGCCGAAAATATCCTGAACTATTACCTTCAATTTTTCTCATTTTTCTCCGGAAAATAGATTTCCTTTAAAACCTCATTATAAGGAGTATTTTTCATGCTGAATGCAAATCTAGGGTTGTGATATAGTTTCTTCGTCTTTCTGACCTTGAATTACGCTGTTAAATGATGATATTTTTCAAATATTTTCTGATCATTTGCATTGCATTTGCATGGTGTCTATCGGTAACTGAGAGCATTAGGATATATTTTCCATGATCATTTTAAGTATAGAAGTGGTTGAATGTGCTAAGTTACGATTTTGAAACAAAAAGTTTTTTGAGCCGAAAAATATCCTGAACTATTACCTTCAATTTTTCTCATTTTTCTCCGGAAAATAGATTTCCTTTAAAACCTCATTATAAGGAGTATTTTTCATGCTGAATGCAAATCTAGGGTTGTGATATAGTTTCTTCGTCTTTCTGACCTTGAATTACGCTGTTAAATGATGATATTTTTCAAATATTTTATGATCATTTGCATTGCATTTGCATGATGTCTATCGGTAAGTGAGAGCATTAGGATATATTTTCCATGATCATTTTAAGTATAGAAGTGGTTGAATGTGCTAAGTTACGATTTTGAAACAAAAAGTTTTTTGAGCCGAAAAATATCCTGAACTATTACCTTCAATTTTTCTCATTTTTCTCCGGAAAATAGATTTCCTTTAAAACCTCATTATAAGGAGTATTTTTCATGCTGAATGCAAATCTAGGGTTGTGATATAGTTTCTTCGTCTTTCTGACCTTGAATTACGCTGTTAAATGATGATATTTTTCAAATATTTTCTGATCATTTGCATTGCATTTGCATGGTGTCTATCGGTAACTGAGAGCATTAGGATATATTTTCCATGATCATTTTAAGTATAGAAGTGGTTGAATGTGCTAAGTTACGATTTTGAAACAAAAAGTTTTTTGAGCCGAAAAATATCCTGAACTATTACCTTCAATTTTTCTCATTTTTCTCCGGAAAATAGATTTCCTTTAAAACCTCATTATAAGGAGTATTTTTCATGCTGAATGCAAATCTAGGGTTGTGATATAGTTTCTTCGTCTTTCTGACCTTGAATTACGCTGTTAAATGATGATATTTTTCAAATATTTTCTGATCATTTGCATTGCATTTGCATGATGTCTATCGGTAAGTGAGAGCATTAGGATATATTTTCCATGATCATTTTAAGTATAGAAGTGGTTGAATGTGCTAAGTTACGATTTTGAAACAAAAAGTTTTTTGAGCCGAAAAATATCCTGAACTATTACCTTCAATTTTTCTCATTTTTCTCCGGAAAATAGATTTCCTTTAAAACCTCATTATAAGGAGTATTTTTCATGCTGAATGCAAATTTAGGGTTGTGATATAGTTTCTTCGTCTTTCTGACCTTGAATTACGCTGTTAAATGATGATATTTTTCAAATATTTTATGATCATTTGCATTGCATTTGCATGATGTCTATCGGTAAGTGAGAGCATTAGGATATATTTTCCATGATCATTTTAAGTATAGAAGTGGTTGAATGTGCTAAGTTACGATTTTGAAACAAAAAGTTTTTTCAGCCGAAAAATATCCTGAACTATTACCTTCAATTTTTCTCATTTTTCTCCGGAAAATAGATTTCCTTTAAAACCTCATTATAAGGAGTATTTTTCATGCTGAATGCAAATCTAGGGTTGTGATATAGTTTCTTCGTCTTTCTGACCTTGAATTACGCTGTTAAATGATGATATTTTTCAAATATTTTCTGATCATTTGCATTGCATTTGCATGGTGTCTATCGGTAACTGAGAGCATTAGGATATATTTTCCATGATCATTTTAAGTATAGAAGTGGTTGAATGTGCTAAGTTACGATTTTGAAACAAAAAGTTTTTTGAGCCGAAAAATATCCTGAACTATTACCTTCAATTTTTCTCATTTTTCTCCGGAAAATAGATTTCCTTTAAAACCTCATTATAAGGAGTATTTTTCATGCTGAATGCAAATCTAGGGTTGTGATATAGTTTCTTCGTCTTTCTGACCTTGAATTACGCTGTTAAATGATGATATTTTTCAAATATTTTATGATCATTTGCATTGCATTTGCATGATGTCTATCGGTAAGTGAGAGCATTAGGATATATTTTCCATGATCATTTTAAGTATAGAAGTGGTTGAATGTGCTAAGTTACGATTTTGAAACAAAAAGTTTTTTGAGCCGAAAAATATCCTGAACTATTACCTTCAATTTTTCTCATTTTTCTCCGGAAAATAGATTTTCTTTAAAACTTCAATATAAGGAGTATTTTTCATGCTGAATACAAATCTAGGGTTGTGATATAGTTTCTTCGTCTTTCTGACCTTGAATTACGCTGTTAAATGATGATATTTTTCAAATATTTTCTGATCATTAGCATTCCATTTGCATGGTGTCTATCGGTAACTGAGAGCATTAGGATATATTTTCCATGATCATTTTAAGTATAGAATTGGTTGAATGTGCTAAGTTACGATTTGGAAACGAAAAGTTTTTTGAGCCGAAAAATATCCTGAACTATTACCTTCAATTTTTCTTATTTATCTCCGGAAAATAGATTTCCTTAAAAACCTCATTTTAAGGAGTATTTTTCATGCTGAATGCAAATCTAGGGTTGTGATATAGTTTCTTCGTCTTTCTGACCTTGAATTACGCTGTTAAATGATGATATTTTTCAAATATTTTCTGATCATTTGCATTGCATTTGCATGGTGTCTATCGGTAAGTGAGAGCATTAGGATATATTTTCCATGATCATCTTAAGTATAGAAGTGGTTGAATGTGCTAAGTTACGATTTTGAAACAAAAAGTTTTTTGAGCCGAAAAATATCCTGAACTATTACCTTCAATTTTTCTCATTTTTCTCCGGAAAATAGATTTCCTTTAAAACCTCATTATAAGGAGTATTTTTCATGCTGAATGCAAATCTAGGGTTGTGATATAGTTTCTTCGTCTTTCTGACCTTGAATTACGCTGTTAAATGATGATATTTTTCAAATATTTTCTGATCATTTGCATTGCATTTGCATGATGTCTATCGGTAAGTGAGAGCATTAGGATATATTTTCCATGATCATTTTAAGTATAGAAGTGGTTGAATGTGCTAAGTTACGATTTTGAAACAAAAAGTTTTTTCAGCCGAAAAATATCCTGAACTATTACCTTCAATTTTTCTCATTTTTCTCCGGAAAATAGATTTCCTTTAAAACCTCATTATAAGGAGTATTTTTCATGCTGAATGCAAATCTAGGGTTGTGATATAGTTTCTTCGTCTTTCTGACCTTGAATTACGCTGTTAAATGATGATATTTTTCAAATATTTTATGATCATTTGCATTGCATTTGCATGGTGTCTATCGGTAACTGAGAGCATTAGGATATATTTTCCATGATCATTTTAAGTATAGAAGTGGTTGAATGTGCTAAGTTACGATTTTGAAACAAAAAGTTTTTTGAGCCGAAAAATATCCTGAACTATTACCTTCAATTTTTCTCATTTTTCTCCGGAAAATAGATTTCCTTTAAAACCTCATTATAAGGAGTATTTTTCATGCTGAATGCAAATTTAGGGTTGTGATATAGTTTCTTCGTCTTTCTGACCTTGAATTACGCTGTTAAATGATGATATTTTTCAAATATTTTATGATCATTTGCATTGCATTTGCATGATGTCTATCGGTAAGTGAGAGCATTAGGATATATTTTCCATGATCATTTTAAGTATAGAAGTGGTTGAATGTGCTAAGTTACGATTTTGAAACAAAAAGTTTTTTGAGCCGAAAAATATCCTGAACTATTACCTTCAATTTTTCTCATTTTTCTCCGGAAAATAGATTTTCTTTAAAACTTCAATATAAGGAGTATTTTTCATGCTGAATACAAATCTAGTGTTGTGATATAGTTTCTTCGTCTTTCTGACCTTGAATTACGCTGTTAAATGATGATATTTTTCAAATATTTTCTGATCATTAGCATTCCATTTGCATGGTGTCTATCGGTAACTGAGAGCATTAGGATATATATTCCATGATCATTTTAAGTATAGAATTGGTTGAATGTGCTAAGTTACGATTTGGAAACGAAAAGTTTTTTGAGCCGAAAAATATCCTGAACTATTACCTTCAATTTTTCTTATTTATCTCCGGAAAATAAATTTCCTTAAAAACCTCATTTTAAGGAGTATTTTTCATGCTGAATGCAAATCTAGGGTTGTGATATAGTTTCTTCGTCTTTCTGACCTTGAATTACGCTGTTAAATGATGATATTTTTCAAATATTTTCTGATCATTAGCATTGCATTTGCATGGTGTCTATCGGTAACTGAGAGCATTAGGATATATTTTCCATGATCATCTTAAGTATAGAAGTGGTTGAATGTGCTAAGTTACGATTTTGAAACAAAAAGTTTTTTGAGCCGAAAAATATCCTGAACTATTACCTTCAATTTTTCGCATTTTTCACCGGAAAATAGATTTCCTTTAAAACCTCATTATAAGGAGTATTTTTCATGCTGAATGCAAATTTAGGGTTGTGATATAGTTTCTTCGTCTTTCTGAACTTGAATTACGCTGTTAAATGATGATATTTTTCAAATATTTTCTGATCATTTGCATTGCATTTGCATGATGTCTATCGGTAAGTGAGAGCATTAGGATATATTTTCCATGATCATCTTAAGTATAGAAGTGGTTGAATGTGCTAAGTTACGATTTTGAAACAAAAAGTTTTTTTCAGCCGAAAAATATCCTGAACTATTACCTTCAATTTTTCTCATTTTTCTCCGGAAAATAGATTTCCTTTAAAACCTCATTATAAGGAGTATTTTTCATGCTGAATGCAAATTTAGGGTTGTGATATAGTTTCTTCGTCTTTCTGACCTTGAATTACGCTGTTAAATGATGATATTTTTCAAATATTTTATGATCATTAGCATTCCATTTGCATGGTGTCTATCGGTAACTGAGAGCATTAGGATATATTTTCCATGATCATTTTAAGTATAGAAGTGGTTGAATGTGCTAAGTTACGATTTTGAAACAAAAAGTTTTTTGAGCCGAAAAATATCCTGAACTATTACCTTCAATTTTTCTCATTTTTCTCCGGAAAATAGATTTCCTTTAAAACCTCATTATAAGGAGTATTTTTCATGCTGAATGCAAATTAGGGTTGTGATATAGTTTCTTCGTCTTTCTGACCTTGAATTACGCTGTTAAATGATGATATTTTTCAAATATTTTATGATCATTTGCATTGCATTTGCATGATGTCTATCGGTAAGTGAGAGCATTAGGATATATTTTCCATGATCATTTTAAGTATAGAAGTGGTTGAATGTGCTAAGTTACGATTTTGAAACAAAAAGTTTTTTGAGCCGAAAAATATCCTGAACTATTACCTTCAATTTTTCTCATTTTTCTCCGGAAAATAGATTTCCTTTAAAACCTCATTATAAGGAGTATTTTTCATGCTGAATGCAAATCTAGGGTTGTGATATAGTTTCTTCGTCTTTCTGACCTTGAATTACGCTGTTAAATGATGATATTTTTCAAATATTTTCTGATCATTAGCATTGCATTTGCATGGTGTCTATCGGTAACTGAGAGCATTAGGATATATTTTCCATGATCATTTTAAGTATAGAAGTGGTTGAATGTGCTAAGTTACGATTTTGAAACAAAAAGTTTTTTGAGCCGAAAAATATCCTGAACTATTACCTTCAATTTTTCTCATTTTTCTCCGGAAAATAGATTTCCTTTAAAACCTCATTATAAGGAGTATTTTTCATGCTGAATGCAAATCTAGGGTTGTGATATAGTTTCTTCGTCTTTCTGACCTTGAATTACGCTGTTAAATGATGATATTTTTCAAATATTTTCTGATCATTAGCATTGCATTTGCATGGTGTCTATCGGTAACTGAGAGCATTAGGATATATTTTCCATGATCATTTTAAGTATAGAAGTGGTTGAATGTGCTAAGTTACGATTTTGAAACAAAAAGTTTTTTGAGCCGAAAAATATCCTGAACTATTACCTTCAATTTTTCGCATTTTTCACCGGAAAATAGATTTCCTTTAAAACCTCATTATAAGGAGTATTTTTCATGCTGAATGCAAATTTAGGGTTGTGATATAGTTTCTTCGTCTTTCTGACCTTGAATTACGCTGTTAAATGATGATATTTTTCAAATATTTTATGATCATTTGCATTGCATTTGCATGATGTCTATCGGTAAGTGAGAGCATTAGGATATATTTTCCATGATCATTTTAAGTATAGAAGTGGTTGAATGTGCTAAGTTACGATTTTGAAACAAAAAGTTTTTTGAGCCGAAAAATATCCTGAACTATTACCTTCAATTTTTCTCATTTTTCTCCGGAAAATAGATTTCCTTTAAAACCTCATTATAAGGAGTATTTTTCATGCTGAATACAAATCTAGGGTTGTGATATAGTTTCTTCGTCTTTCTGACCTTGAATTACGCTGTTAAATGATGATATTTTTCAAATATTTTCTGATCATTAGCATTGCATTTGCATGGTGTCTATCGGTAACTGAGAGCATTAGGATATATTTTCCATGATCATTTTAAGTATAGAAGTGGTTGAATGTGCTAAGTTACGATTTTGAAACGAAAAGTTTTTTGAGCCGAAAAATATCCTGAACTATTACCTTCAATTTTTCTCATTTTTCTCCGGAAAATAGATTTCCTTTAAAACCTCATTATAAGGAGTATTTTTCATGCTGAATGCAAATCTAGGGTTGTGATATAGTTTCTTCGTCTTTCTGACCTTGAATTACGCTGTTAAATGATGATATTTTTCAAATATTTTCTGATCATTAGCATTGCATTTGCATGGTGTCTATCGGTAACTGAGAGCATTAGGATATATTTTCCATGATCATTTTAAGTATAGAAGTGGTTGAATGTGCTAAGTTACGATTTTGAAACAAAAAGTTTTTTGAGCCGAAAATATCTCATTTTTCTCCGGAAAATAGATTTCCTTTAAAACCTCATTATAAGGAGTATTTTTCATGCTGAATGCAAATCTAGGGTTGTGATATAGTTTCTTCGTCTTTCTGACCTTGAATTACGCTGTTAAATGATGATATTTTTCAAATATTTTCTGATCATTAGCATTGCATTTGCATGGTGTCTATCGGTAACTGAGAGCATTAGGATATATTTTCCATGATCATTTTAAGTATAGAAGTGGTTGAATGTGCTAAGTTACGATTTTGAAACAAAAAGTTTTTTGAGCCGAAAAATATCCTGAACTATTACCTTCAATTTTTCTCATTTTTCTCCGGAAAATAGATTTCCTTTAAAACCTCATTATAAGGAGTATTTTTCATGCTGAATGCAAATCTAGGGTTGTGATATAGTTTCTTCGTCTTTCTGACCTTGAATTACGCTGTTAAATGATGATATTTTTCAAATATTTTATGATCATTTGCATTGCATTTGCATGATGTCTATCGGTAAGTGAGAGCATTAGGATATATTTTCCATGATCATTTTAAGTATAGAAGTGGTTGAATGTGCTAAGTTACGATTTTGAAACAAAAAGTTTTTTGAGCCGAAAAATATCCTGAACTATTACCTTCAATTTTTCTCATTTTTCTCCGGAAAATAGATTTCTTTAAAACCTCAATATAAGGAGTATTTTTCATGCTGAATACAAATCTAGTGTTGTGATATAGTTTCTTCGTCTTTCTGACCTTGAATTACGCTGTTAAATGATGATATTTTTCAAATATTTTCTGATCATTAGCATTGCATTTGCATGGTGTCTATCGGTAACTGAGAGCATTAGGATATATTTTCCATGATCATTTTAAGTATAGAAGTGGTTGAATGTGCTAAGTTACGATTTTGAAACAAAAAGTTTTTTGAGCCGAAAAATATCCTGAACTATTACCTTCAATTTTTCTCATTTTTCTCCGGAAAATAGATTTCCTTAAAACCTCATTATAAGGAGTATTTTTCATGCTGAATGCAAATCTAGGGTTGTGATATAGTTTCTTCGTCTTTCTGACCTTGAATTACGCTGTTAAATGATGATATTTTTCAAATATTTTCTGATCATTAGCATTCCATTTGCATGGTGTCTATCGGTAACTGAGAGCATTAGGATATATTTTCCATGATCATTTTAAGTATAGAAGTGGTTGAATGTGCTAAGTTACGATTTTGAAACAAAAAGTTTTTTGAGCCGAAAAGTATCCTGAACTATTACCTTCAATTTTTCGCATTTTCACCGGAAAATAGATTTCCTTTAAAACCTCATTATAAGGAGTATTTTTCATGCTGAATGCAAATTTAGGGTTGTGATATAGTTTCTTCGTCTTTCTGACCTTGAATTACGCTGTTAAATGATGATATTTTTCAAATATTTTCTGATCATTTGCATTGCATTTGCATGATGTCTATCGGTAAGTGAGAGCATTAGGATATATTTTCCATGATCATTTTAAGTATAGAAGTGGTTGAATGTGCTAAGTTACGATTTTGAAACAAAAAGTTTTTTGAGCCGAAAAATATCCTGAACTATTACCTTCAATTTTTCGCATTTTTCTCCGGAAAATAGATTTCCTTTAAAACCTCATTATAAGGAGTATTTTTCATGCTGAATGCAAATTTAGGGTTGTGATATAGTTTCTTCGTCTTTCTGACCTTGAATTACGCTGTTAAATGATGATATTTTTCAAATATTTTATGATCATTTGCATTGCATTTGCATGATGTCTATCGGTAAGTGAGAGCATTAGGATATATTTTCCATGATCATTTTAAGTATAGAAGTGGTTGAATGTGCTAAGTTACGATTTTGAAACAAAAAGTTTTTTCAGCCGAAAAATATCCTGAACTATTACCTTCAATTTTTCTCATTTTTCTCCGGAAAATAGATTTCCTTTAAAACCTCATTATAAGGAGTATTTTTCATGCTGAATGCAAATTTAGGGTTGTGATATAGTTTCTTCGTCTTTCTGACCTTGAATTACGCTGTTAAATGATGATATTTTTCAAATATTTTATGATCATTTGCATTGCATTTGCATGATGTCTATCGGTAAGTGAGAGCATTAGGATATATTTTCCATGATCATTTTAAGTATAGAAGTGGTTGAATGTGCTAAGTTACGATTTTGAAACAAAAAGTTTTTTGAGCCGAAAAATATCCTGAACTATTACCTTCAATTTTTCTCATTTTTCTCCGGAAAATAGATTTCTTTAAAACTTCAATATAAGGAGTATTTTTCATGCTGAATACAAATCTAGGATTGTGATATAGTTTCTTCGTCTTTCTGACCTTGAATTACGCTGTTAAATGATGATATTTTTCAAATATTTTCTGATCATTAGCATTGCATTTGCATGGTGTCTATCGGTAACTGAGAGCATTAGGATATATTTTCCATGATCATTTTAAGTATAGAAGTGGTTGAATGTGCTAAGTTACGATTTTGAAACAAAAAGTTTTTTGAGCCGAAAAATATCCTGAACTATTACCTTCAATTTTTCTCATTTTTCTCCGGAAAATAGATTTCCTTAAAACCTCATTTAAGGAGTATTTTTCATGCTGAATGCAAATCTTAGGGTTGTGATATAGTTTCTTCGTCTTTCTGACCTTGAATTACGCTGTTAAATGATGATATTTTTCAAATATTTTCTGATCATTAGCATTGCATTTGCATGGTGTCTATCGGTAACTGAGAGCATTAGGATATATTTTCCATGATCATTTTAAGTATAGAAGTGGTTGAATGTGCTAAGTTACGATTTTGAAACAAAAAGTTTTTTGAGCCGAAAATATCCTGAACTATTACCTTCAATTTTTCTCATTTTCTCCGGAAAATAGATTTCCTTTAAAACCTCATTATAAGGAGTATTTTTCATGCTGAATGCAAATCTAGGGTTGTGATATAGTTTCTTCGTCTTTCTGACCTTGAATTACGCTGTTAAATGATGATATTTTTCAAATATTTTCTGATCATTAGCATTGCATTTGCATGGTGTCTATCGGTAACTGAGAGCATTAGGATATATTTTCCATGATCATTTAAGTATAGAAGTGGTTGAATGTGCTAAGTTACGATTTTGAAACAAAAAGTTTTTTGAGCCGAAAAATATCCTGAAAAATATACCTTCAATTTTTCGCATTTTTCTCCGGAAAATAGATTTCCTTTAAAACCTCATTATAAGGAGTATTTTTCATGCTGAATGCAAATTTAGGGTTGTGATATAGTTTCTTCGTCTTTCTGAACTTGAATTACGCTGTTAAATGATGATATTTTTCAAATATTTTATGATCATTTGCATTGCATTTGCATGATGTCTATCGGTAAGTGAGAGCATTAGGATATATTTTCCATGATCATTTTAAGTATAGAAGTGGTTGAATGTGCTAAGTTACGATTTTGAAACAAAAAGTTTTTTGAGCCGAAAAATATCCTGAACTATTACCTTCAATTTTTCGCATTTTTCACCGGAAAATAGATTTCCTTTAAAACCTCATTATAAGGAGTATTTTTCATGCTGAATGCAAATTTAGGGTTGTGATATAGTTTCTTCGTCTTTCTGACCTTGAATTACGCTGTTAAATGATGATATTTTTCAAATATTTTATGATCATTTGCATTGCATTTGCATGATGTCTATCGGTAACTGAGAGCATTAGGATATATTTTCCATGATCATTTTAAGTATAGAAGTGGTTGAATGTGCTAAGTTACGATTTTGAAACAAAAAGTTTTTTGAGCCGAAAAATATCCTGAACTATTACCTTCAATTTTTCTCATTTTTCTCCGGAAAATAGATTTCCTTTAAAACCTCATTATAAGGAGTATTTTTCATGCTGAATGCAAATCTAGGGTTGTGATATAGTTTCTTCGTCTTTCTGACCTTGAATTACGCTGTTAAATGATGATATTTTTCAAATATTTTCTGATCATTTGCATTGCATTTACATGGTGTCTATCGGTAACTGAGAGCATTAGGATATATTTTCCATGATCATTTTAAGTATAGAAGTGGTTGAATGTGCTAAGTTACGATTTTGAAACAAAAAGTTTTTTGAGCCGAAAAATATCCTGAACTATTACCTTCAATTTTTCTCATTTTTCTCCGGAAAATAGATTTCCTTTAAAACCTCATTATAAGGAGTATTTTTCATGCTGAATGCAAATCTAGGGTTGTGATATAGTTTCTTCGTCTTTCTGACCTTGAATTACGCTGTTAAATGATGATATTTTTCAAATATTTTCTGATCATTTGCATTGCATTTGCATGGTGTCTATCGGTAACTGAGAGCATTAGGATATATTTTCCATGATCATTTTAAGTATAGAAGTGGTTGAATGTGCTAAGTTACGATTTTGAAACAAAAAGTTTTTTGAGCCGAAAAATATCCTGAACTATTACCTTCAATTTTTCGCATTTTTCTCCGGAAAATAGATTTCCTTTAAAACCTCATTATAAGGAGTATTTTTCATGCTGAATGCAAATCTAGGGTTGTGATATAGTTTCTTCGTCTTTCTGACCTTGAATTACGCTGTTAAATGATGATATTTTTCAAATATTTTCTGATCATTTGCATTGCATTTGCATGATGTCTATCGGTAACTGAGAGCATTAGGATATATTTTCCATGATCATTTTAAGTATAGAAGTGGTTGAATGTGCTAAGTTACGATTTTGAAACAAAAAGTTTTTTGAGCCGAAAAATATCCTGAACTATTACCTTCAATT
The DNA here is from genome assembly GCF_036320965.1 of Panulirus ornatus. Taxonomy (NCBI): domain Eukaryota; kingdom Metazoa; phylum Arthropoda; class Malacostraca; order Decapoda; family Palinuridae; genus Panulirus; species Panulirus ornatus. The sequence goes on along the minus strand of NC_092238.1, from coordinate 40,073,129 downwards.
TTTCTCATTTTTCTCCGGAAAATAGATTTCCTTTAAAACCTCATTATAAGGAGTATTTTTCATGCTGAATGCAAATCTAGGGTTGTGATATAGTTTCTTCGTCTTTCTGACCTTGAATTACGCTGTTAAATGATGATATTTTTCAAATATTTTCTGATCATTTGCATTGCATTTACATGGTGTCTATCGGTAACTGAGAGCATTAGGATATATTTTCCATGATCATTTTAAGTATAGAAGTGGTTGAATGTGCTAAGTTACGATTTTGAAACAAAAAGTTTTTTGAGCCGAAAAATATCCTGAACTATTACCTTCAATTTTTCTCATTTTTCTCCGGAAAATAGATTTCCTTTAAAACCTCATTATAAGGAGTATTTTTCATGCTGAATGCAAATCTAGGGTTGTGATATAGTTTCTTCGTCTTTCTGACCTTGAATTACGCTGTTAAATGATGATATTTTTCAAATATTTTCTGATCATTTGCATTGCATTTGCATGGTGTCTATCGGTAACTGAGAGCATTAGGATATATTTTCCATGATCATTTTAAGTATAGAAGTGGTTGAATGTGCTAAGTTACGATTTTGAAACAAAAAGTTTTTTGAGCCGAAAAATATCCTGAACTATTACCTTCAATTTTTCTCATTTTTCTCCGGAAAATAGATTTCCTTTAAAACCTCATTATAAGGAGTATTTTTCATGCTGAATGCAAATCTAGGGTTGTGATATAGTTTCTTCGTCTTTCTGACCTTGAATTACGCTGTTAAATGATGATATTTTTCAAATATTTTCTGATCATTTGCATTGCATTTGCATGATGTCTATCGGTAACTGAGAGCATTAGGATATATTTTCCATGATCATTTTAAGTATAGAAGTGGTTGAATGTGCTAAGTTACGATTTTGAAACAAAAAGTTTTTTGAGCCGAAAAATATCCTGAACTATTACCTTCAATTTTTCTCATTTTTCTCCGGAAAATAGATTTCCTTTAAAACCTCATTATAAGGAGTATTTTTCATGCTGAATGCAAATCTAGGGTTGTGATATAGTTTCTTCGTCTTTCTGACCTTGAATTACGCTGTTAAATGATGATATTTTTCAAATATTTTCTGATCATTTGCATTGCATTTGCATGGTGTCTATCGGTAACTGAGAGCATTAGGATATATTTTCCATGATCATTTTAAGTATAGAAGTGGTTGAATGTGCTAAGTTACGATTTTGAAACAAAAAGTTTTTTGAGCCGAAAAATATCCTGAACTATTACCTTCAATTTTTCTCATTTTTCTCCGGAAAATAGATTTCCTTTAAAACCTCATTATAAGGAGTATTTTTCATGCTGAATGCAAATCTAGGGTTGTGATATAGTTTCTTCGTCTTTCTGACCTTGAATTACGCTGTTAAATGATGATATTTTTCAAATATTTTCTGATCATTTGCATTGCATTTGCATGGTGTCTATCGGTAACTGAGAGCATTAGGATATATTTTCCATGATCATTTTAAGTATAGAAGTGGTTGAATGTGCTAAGTTACGATTTTGAAACAAAAAGTTTTTTGAGCCGAAAAATATCCTGAACTATTACCTTCAATTTTTCTCATTTTTCTCCGGAAAATAGATTTCCTTTAAAACCTCATTATAAGGAGTATTTTTCATGCTGAATGCAAATCTAGGGTTGTGATATAGTTTCTTCGTCTTTCTGACCTTGAATTACGCTGTTAAATGATGATATTTTTCAAATATTTTCTGATCATTTGCATTGCATTTGCATGATGTCTATCGGTAACTGAGAGCATTAGGATATATTTTCCATGATCATTTTAAGTATAGAAGTGGTTGAATGTGCTAAGTTACGATTTTGAAACAAAAAGTTTTTTGAGCCGAAAAATATCCTGAACTATTACCTTCAATTTTTCTCATTTTTCTCCGGAAAATAGATTTCCTTTAAAACCTCATTATAAGGAGTATTTTTCATGCTGAATGCAAATCTAGGGTTGTGATATAGTTTCTTCGTCTTTCTGACCTTGAATTACGCTGTTAAATGATGATATTTTTCAAATATTTTCTGATCATTTGCATTGCATTTGCATGGTGTCTATCGGTAACTGAGAGCATTAGGATATATTTTCCATGATCATTTTAAGTATAGAAGTGGTTGAATGTGCTAAGTTACGATTTTGAAACAAAAAGTTTTTTGAGCCGAAAAATATCCTGAACTATTACCTTCAATTTTTCTCATTTTTCTCCGGAAAATAGATTTCCTTTAAAACCTCATTATAAGGAGTATTTTTCATGCTGAATGCAAATCTAGGGTTGTGATATAGTTTCTTCGTCTTTCTGACCTTGAATTACGCTGTTAAATGATGATATTTTTCAAATATTTTCTGATCATTTGCATTGCATTTGCATGGTGTCTATCGGTAACTGAGAGCATTAGGATATATTTTCCATGATCATTTTAAGTATAGAAGTGGTTGAATGTGCTAAGTTACGATTTTGAAACAAAAAGTTTTTTGAGCCGAAAAATATCCTGAACTATTACCTTCAATTTTTCTCATTTTTCTCCGGAAAATAGATTTCCTTTAAAACCTCATTATAAGGAGTATTTTTCATGCTGAATGCAAATCTAGGGTTGTGATATAGTTTCTTCGTCTTTCTGACCTTGAATTACGCTGTTAAATGATGATATTTTTCAAATATTTTCTGATCATTTGCATTGCATTTGCATGGTGTCTATCGGTAACTGAGAGCATTAGGATATATTTTCCATGATCATTTTAAGTATAGAAGTGGTTGAATGTGCTAAGTTACGATTTTGAAACAAAAAGTTTTTTGAGCCGAAAAATATCCTGAACTATTACCTTCAATTTTTCTCATTTTTCTCCGGAAAATAGATTTCCTTTAAAACCTCATTATAAGGAGTATTTTTCATGCTGAATGCAAATCTAGGGTTGTGATATAGTTTCTTCGTCTTTCTGACCTTGAATTACGCTGTTAAATGATGATATTTTTCAAATATTTTCTGATCATTTGCATTGCATTTGCATGGTGTCTATCGGTAACTGAGAGCATTAGGATATATTTTCCATGATCATTTTAAGTATAGAAGTGGTTGAATGTGCTAAGTTACGATTTTGAAACAAAAAGTTTTTTGAGCCGAAAAATATCCTGAACTATTACCTTCAATTTTTCTCATTTTTCTCCGGAAAATAGATTTCCTTTAAAACCTCATTATAAGGAGTATTTTTCATGCTGAATGCAAATCTAGGGTTGTGATATAGTTTCTTCGTCTTTCTGACCTTGAATTACGCTGTTAAATGATGATATTTTTCAAATATTTTCTGATCATTTGCATTGCATTTGCATGGTGTCTATCGGTAACTGAGAGCATTAGGATATATTTTCCATGATCATTTTAAGTATAGAAGTGGTTGAATGTGCTAAGTTACGATTTTGAAACAAAAAGTTTTTTGAGCCGAAAAATATCCTGAACTATTACCTTCAATTTTTCTCATTTTTCTCCGGAAAATAGATTTCCTTTAAAACCTCATTATAAGGAGTATTTTTCATGCTGAATGCAAATCTAGGGTTGTGATATAGTTTCTTCGTCTTTCTGACCTTGAATTACGCTGTTAAATGATGATATTTTTCAAATATTTTCTGATCATTTGCATTGCATTTGCATGGTGTCTATCGGTAACTGAGAGCATTAGGATATATTTTCCATGATCATTTTAAGTATAGAAGTGGTTGAATGTGCTAAGTTACGATTTTGAAACAAAAAGTTTTTTGAGCCGAAAAATATCCTGAACTATTACCTTCAATTTTTCTCATTTTTCTCCGGAAAATAGATTTCCTTTAAAACCTCATTATAAGGAGTATTTTTCATGCTGAATGCAAATCTAGGGTTGTGATATAGTTTCTTCGTCTTTCTGACCTTGAATTACGCTGTTAAATGATGATATTTTTCAAATATTTTCTGATCATTTGCATTGCATTTGCATGGTGTCTATCGGTAACTGAGAGCATTAGGATATATTTTCCATGATCATTTTAAGTATAGAAGTGGTTGAATGTGCTAAGTTACGATTTTGAAACAAAAAGTTTTTTGAGCCGAAAAATATCCTGAACTATTACCTTCAATTTTTCTCATTTTTCTCCGGAAAATAGATTTCCTTTAAAACCTCATTATAAGGAGTATTTTTCATGCTGAATGCAAATCTAGGGTTGTGATATAGTTTCTTCGTCTTTCTGACCTTGAATTACGCTGTTAAATGATGATATTTTTCAAATATTTTCTGATCATTTGCATTGCATTTACATGGTGTCTATCGGTAACTGAGAGCATTAGGATATATTTTCCATGATCATTTTAAGTATAGAAGTGGTTGAATGTGCTAAGTTACGATTTTGAAACAAAAAGTTTTTTGAGCCGAAAAATATCCTGAACTATTACCTTCAATTTTTCTCATTTTTCTCCGGAAAATAGATTTCCTTTAAAACCTCATTATAAGGAGTATTTTTCATGCTGAATGCAAATCTAGGGTTGTGATATAGTTTCTTCGTCTTTCTGACCTTGAATTACGCTGTTAAATGATGATATTTTTCAAATATTTTCTGATCATTTGCATTGCATTTGCATGGTGTCTATCGGTAACTGAGAGCATTAGGATATATTTTCCATGATCATTTTAAGTATAGAAGTGGTTGAATGTGCTAAGTTACGATTTTGAAACAAAAAGTTTTTTGAGCCGAAAAATATCCTGAACTATTACCTTCAATTTTTCTCATTTTTCTCCGGAAAATAGATTTCCTTTAAAACCTCATTATAAGGAGTATTTTTCATGCTGAATGCAAATCTAGGGTTGTGATATAGTTTCTTCGTCTTTCTGACCTTGAATTACGCTGTTAAATGATGATATTTTTCAAATATTTTCTGATCATTTGCATTGCATTTGCATGGTGTCTATCGGTAACTGAGAGCATTAGGATATATTTTCCATGATCATTTTAAGTATAGAAGTGGTTGAATGTGCTAAGTTACGATTTTGAAACAAAAAGTTTTTTGAGCCGAAAAATATCCTGAACTATTACCTTCAATTTTTCTCATTTTTCTCCGGAAAATAGATTTCCTTTAAAACCTCATTATAAGGAGTATTTTTCATGCTGAATGCAAATCTAGGGTTGTGATATAGTTTCTTCGTCTTTCTGACCTTGAATTACGCTGTTAAATGATGATATTTTTCAAATATTTTCTGATCATTTGCATTGCATTTGCATGGTGTCTATCGGTAACTGAGAGCATTAGGATATATTTTCCATGATCATTTTAAGTATAGAAGTGGTTGAATGTGCTAAGTTACGATTTTGAAACAAAAAGTTTTTTGAGCCGAAAAATATCCTGAACTATTACCTTCAATTTTTCTCATTTTTCTCCGGAAAATAGATTTCCTTTAAAACCTCATTATAAGGAGTATTTTTCATGCTGAATGCAAATCTAGGGTTGTGATATAGTTTCTTCGTCTTTCTGACCTTGAATTACGCTGTTAAATGATGATATTTTTCAAATATTTTCTGATCATTTGCATTGCATTTACATGGTGTCTATCGGTAACTGAGAGCATTAGGATATATTTTCCATGATCATTTTAAGTATAGAAGTGGTTGAATGTGCTAAGTTACGATTTTGAAACAAAAAGTTTTTTGAGCCGAAAAATATCCTGAACTATTACCTTCAATTTTTCTCATTTTTCTCCGGAAAATAGATTTCCTTTAAAACCTCATTATAAGGAGTATTTTTCATGCTGAATGCAAATCTAGGGTTGTGATATAGTTTCTTCGTCTTTCTGACCTTGAATTACGCTGTTAAATGATGATATTTTTCAAATATTTTCTGATCATTTGCATTGCATTTGCATGGTGTCTATCGGTAACTGAGAGCATTAGGATATATTTTCCATGATCATTTTAAGTATAGAAGTGGTTGAATGTGCTAAGTTACGATTTTGAAACAAAAAGTTTTTTGAGCCGAAAAATATCCTGAACTATTACCTTCAATTTTTCTCATTTTTCTCCGGAAAATAGATTTCCTTTAAAACCTCATTATAAGGAGTATTTTTCATGCTGAATGCAAATCTAGGGTTGTGATATAGTTTCTTCGTCTTTCTGACCTTGAATTACGCTGTTAAATGATGATATTTTTCAAATATTTTCTGATCATTTGCATTGCATTTGCATGGTGTCTATCGGTAACTGAGAGCATTAGGATATATTTTCCATGATCATTTTAAGTATAGAAGTGGTTGAATGTGCTAAGTTACGATTTTGAAACAAAAAGTTTTTTGAGCCGAAAAATATCCTGAACTATTACCTTCAATTTTTCTCATTTTTCTCCGGAAAATAGATTTCCTTTAAAACCTCATTATAAGGAGTATTTTTCATGCTGAATGCAAATCTAGGGTTGTGATATAGTTTCTTCGTCTTTCTGACCTTGAATTACGCTGTTAAATGATGATATTTTTCAAATATTTTCTGATCATTTGCATTGCATTTGCATGGTGTCTATCGGTAACTGAGAGCATTAGGATATATTTTCCATGATCATTTTAAGTATAGAAGTGGTTGAATGTGCTAAGTTACGATTTTGAAACAAAAAGTTTTTTGAGCCGAAAAATATCCTGAACTATTACCTTCAATTTTTCTCATTTTTCTCCGGAAAATAGATTTCCTTTAAAACCTCATTATAAGGAGTATTTTTCATGCTGAATGCAAATCTAGGGTTGTGATATAGTTTCTTCGTCTTTCTGACCTTGAATTACGCTGTTAAATGATGATATTTTTCAAATATTTTCTGATCATTTGCATTGCATTTACATGGTGTCTATCGGTAACTGAGAGCATTAGGATATATTTTCCATGATCATTTTAAGTATAGAAGTGGTTGAATGTGCTAAGTTACGATTTTGAAACAAAAAGTTTTTTGAGCCGAAAAATATCCTGAACTATTACCTTCAATTTTTCTCATTTTTCTCCGGAAAATAGATTTCCTTTAAAACCTCATTATAAGGAGTATTTTTCATGCTGAATGCAAATCTAGGGTTGTGATATAGTTTCTTCGTCTTTCTGACCTTGAATTACGCTGTTAAATGATGATATTTTTCAAATATTTTCTGATCATTTGCATTGCATTTGCATGGTGTCTATCGGTAACTGAGAGCATTAGGATATATTTTCCATGATCATTTTAAGTATAGAAGTGGTTGAATGTGCTAAGTTACGATTTTGAAACAAAAAGTTTTTTGAGCCGAAAAATATCCTGAACTATTACCTTCAATTTTTCTCATTTTTCTCCGGAAAATAGATTTCCTTTAAAACCTCATTATAAGGAGTATTTTTCATGCTGAATGCAAATCTAGGGTTGTGATATAGTTTCTTCGTCTTTCTGACCTTGAATTACGCTGTTAAATGATGATATTTTTCAAATATTTTCTGATCATTTGCATTGCATTTGCATGGTGTCTATCGGTAACTGAGAGCATTAGGATATATTTTCCATGATCATTTTAAGTATAGAAGTGGTTGAATGTGCTAAGTTACGATTTTGAAACAAAAAGTTTTTTGAGCCGAAAAATATCCTGAACTATTACCTTCAATTTTTCTCATTTTTCTCCGGAAAATAGATTTCCTTTAAAACCTCATTATAAGGAGTATTTTTCATGCTGAATGCAAATCTAGGGTTGTGATATAGTTTCTTCGTCTTTCTGACCTTGAATTACGCTGTTAAATGATGATATTTTTCAAATATTTTCTGATCATTTGCATTGCATTTGCATGGTGTCTATCGGTAACTGAGAGCATTAGGATATATTTTCCATGATCATTTTAAGTATAGAAGTGGTTGAATGTGCTAAGTTACGATTTTGAAACAAAAAGTTTTTTGAGCCGAAAAATATCCTGAACTATTACCTTCAATTTTTCTCATTTTTCTCCGGAAAATAGATTTCCTTTAAAACCTCATTATAAGGAGTATTTTTCATGCTGAATGCAAATCTAGGGTTGTGATATAGTTTCTTCGTCTTTCTGACCTTGAATTACGCTGTTAAATGATGATATTTTTCAAATATTTTCTGATCATTTGCATTGCATTTGCATGGTGTCTATCGGTAACTGAGAGCATTAGGATATATTTTCCATGATCATTTTAAGTATAGAAGTGGTTGAATGTGCTAAGTTACGATTTTGAAACAAAAAGTTTTTTGAGCCGAAAAATATCCTGAACTATTACCTTCAATTTTTCTCATTTTTCTCCGGAAAATAGATTTCCTTTAAAACCTCATTATAAGGAGTATTTTTCATGCTGAATGCAAATCTAGGGTTGTGATATAGTTTCTTCGTCTTTCTGACCTTGAATTACGCTGTTAAATGATGATATTTTTCAAATATTTTCTGATCATTTGCATTGCATTTACATGGTGTCTATCGGTAACTGAGAGCATTAGGATATATTTTCCATGATCATTTTAAGTATAGAAGTGGTTGAATGTGCTAAGTTACGATTTTGAAACAAAAAGTTTTTTGAGCCGAAAAATATCCTGAACTATTACCTTCAATTTTTCTCATTTTTCTCCGGAAAATAGATTTCCTTTAAAACCTCATTATAAGGAGTATTTTTCATGCTGAATGCAAATCTAGGGTTGTGATATAGTTTCTTCGTCTTTCTGACCTTGAATTACGCTGTTAAATGATGATATTTTTCAAATATTTTCTGATCATTTGCATTGCATTTGCATGGTGTCTATCGGTAACTGAGAGCATTAGGATATATTTTCCATGATCATTTTAAGTATAGAAGTGGTTGAATGTGCTAAGTTACGATTTTGAAACAAAAAGTTTTTTGAGCCGAAAAATATCCTGAACTATTACCTTCAATTTTTCTCATTTTTCTCCGGAAAATAGATTTCCTTTAAAACCTCATTATAAGGAGTATTTTTCATGCTGAATGCAAATCTAGGGTTGTGATATAGTTTCTTCGTCTTTCTGACCTTGAATTACGCTGTTAAATGATGATATTTTTCAAATATTTTCTGATCATTTGCATTGCATTTGCATGGTGTCTATCGGTAACTGAGAGCATTAGGATATATTTTCCATGATCATTTTAAGTATAGAAGTGGTTGAATGTGCTAAGTTACGATTTTGAAACAAAAAGTTTTTTGAGCCGAAAAATATCCTGAACTATTACCTTCAATTTTTCTCATTTTTCTCCGGAAAATAGATTTCCTTTAAAACCTCATTATAAGGAGTATTTTTCATGCTGAATGCAAATCTAGGGTTGTGATATAGTTTCTTCGTCTTTCTGACCTTGAATTACGCTGTTAAATGATGATATTTTTCAAATATTTTCTGATCATTTGCATTGCATTTGCATGGTGTCTATCGGTAACTGAGAGCATTAGGATATATTTTCCATGATCATTTTAAGTATAGAAGTGGTTGAATGTGCTAAGTTACGATTTTGAAACAAAAAGTTTTTTGAGCCGAAAAATATCCTGAACTATTACCTTCAATTTTTCTCATTTTTCTCCGGAAAATAGATTTCCTTTAAAACCTCATTATAAGGAGTATTTTTCATGCTGAATGCAAATCTAGGGTTGTGATATAGTTTCTTCGTCTTTCTGACCTTGAATTACGCTGTTAAATGATGATATTTTTCAAATATTTTCTGATCATTTGCATTGCATTTGCATGGTGTCTATCGGTAACTGAGAGCATTAGGATATATTTTCCATGATCATTTTAAGTATAGAAGTGGTTGAATGTGCTAAGTTACGATTTTGAAACAAAAAGTTTTTTGAGCCGAAAAATATCCTGAACTATTACCTTCAATTTTTCTCATTTTTCTCCGGAAAATAGATTTCCTTTAAAACCTCATTATAAGGAGTATTTTTCATGCTGAATGCAAATCTAGGGTTGTGATATAGTTTCTTCGTCTTTCTGACCTTGAATTACGCTGTTAAATGATGATATTTTTCAAATATTTTCTGATCATTTGCATTGCATTTGCATGGTGTCTATCGGTAACTGAGAGCATTAGGATATATTTTCCATGATCATTTTAAGTATAGAAGTGGTTGAATGTGCTAAGTTACGATTTTGAAACAAAAAGTTTTTTGAGCCGAAAAATATCCTGAACTATTACCTTCAATTTTTCTCATTTTTCTCCGGAAAATAGATTTCCTTTAAAACCTCATTATAAGGAGTATTTTTCATGCTGAATGCAAATCTAGGGTTGTGATATAGTTTCTTCGTCTTTCTGACCTTGAATTACGCTGTTAAATGATGATATTTTTCAAATATTTTCTGATCATTTGCATTGCATTTGCATGGTGTCTATCGGTAACTGAGAGCATTAGGATATATTTTCCATGATCATTTTAAGTATAGAAGTGGTTGAATGTGCTAAGTTACGATTTTGAAACAAAAAGTTTTTTGAGCCGAAAAATATCCTGAACTATTACCTTCAATTTTTCTCATTTTTCTCCGGAAAATAGATTTCCTTTAAAACCTCATTATAAGGAGTATTTTTCATGCTGAATGCAAATCTAGGGTTGTGATATAGTTTCTTCGTCTTTCTGACCTTGAATTACGCTGTTAAATGATGATATTTTTCAAATATTTTCTGATCATTTGCATTGCATTTGCATGGTGTCTATCGGTAACTGAGAGCATTAGGATATATTTTCCATGATCATTTTAAGTATAGAAGTGGTTGAATGTGCTAAGTTACGATTTTGAAACAAAAAGTTTTTTGAGCCGAAAAATATCCTGAACTATTACCTTCAATTTTTCTCATTTTTCTCCGGAAAATAGATTTCCTTTAAAACCTCATTATAAGGAGTATTTTTCATGCTGAATGCAAATCTAGGGTTGTGATATAGTTTCTTCGTCTTTCTGACCTTGAATTACGCTGTTAAATGATGATATTTTTCAAATATTTTCTGATCATTTGCATTGCATTTACATGGTGTCTATCGGTAACTGAGAGCATTAGGATATATTTTCCATGATCATTTTAAGTATAGAAGTGGTTGAATGTGCTAAGTTACGATTTTGAAACAAAAAGTTTTTTGAGCCGAAAAATATCCTGAACTATTACCTTCAATTTTTCTCATTTTTCTCCGGAAAATAGATTTCCTTTAAAACCTCATTATAAGGAGTATTTTTCATGCTGAATGCAAATCTAGGGTTGTGATATAGTTTCTTCGTCTTTCTGACCTTGAATTACGCTGTTAAATGATGATATTTTTCAAATATTTTCTGATCATTTGCATTGCATTTGCATGGTGTCTATCGGTAACTGAGAGCATTAGGATATATTTTCCATGATCATTTTAAGTATAGAAGTGGTTGAATGTGCTAAGTTACGATTTTGAAACAAAAAGTTTTTTGAGCCGAAAAATATCCTGAACTATTACCTTCAATTTTTCTCATTTTTCTCCGGAAAATAGATTTCCTTTAAAACCTCATTATAAGGAGTATTTTTCATGCTGAATGCAAATCTAGGGTTGTGATATAGTTTCTTCGTCTTTCTGACCTTGAATTACGCTGTTAAATGATGATATTTTTCAAATATTTTCTGATCATTTGCATTGCATTTGCATGGTGTCTATCGGTAACTGAGAGCATTAGGATATATTTTCCATGATCATTTTAAGTATAGAAGTGGTTGAATGTGCTAAGTTACGATTTTGAAACAAAAAGTTTTTTGAGCCGAAAAATATCCTGAACTATTACCTTCAATTTTTCTCATTTTTCTCCGGAAAATAGATTTCCTTTAAAACCTCATTATAAGGAGTATTTTTCATGCTGAATGCAAATCTAGGGTTGTGATATAGTTTCTTCGTCTTTCTGACCTTGAATTACGCTGTTAAATGATGATATTTTTCAAATATTTTCTGATCATTTGCATTGCATTTACATGGTGTCTATCGGTAACTGAGAGCATTAGGATATATTTTCCATGATCATTTTAAGTATAGAAGTGGTTGAATGTGCTAAGTTACGATTTTGAAACAAAAAGTTTTTTGAGCCGAAAAATATCCTGAACTATTACCTTCAATTTTTCTCATTTTTCTCCGGAAAATAGATTTCCTTTAAAACCTCATTATAAGGAGTATTTTTCATGCTGAATGCAAATCTAGGGTTGTGATATAGTTTCTTCGTCTTTCTGACCTTGAATTACGCTGTTAAATGATGATATTTTTCAAATATTTTCTGATCATTTGCATTGCATTTGCATGGTGTCTATCGGTAACTGAGAGCATTAGGATATATTTTCCATGATCATTTTAAGTATAGAAGTGGTTGAATGTGCTAAGTTACGATTTTGAAACAAAAAGTTTTTTGAGCCGAAAAATATCCTGAACTATTACCTTCAATTTTTCTCATTTTTCTCCGGAAAATAGATTTCCTTTAAAACCTCATTATAAGGAGTATTTTTCATGCTGAATGCAAATCTAGGGTTGTGATATAGTTTCTTCGTCTTTCTGACCTTGAATTACGCTGTTAAATGATGATATTTTTCAAATATTTTATGATCATTTGCATTGCATTTGCATGGTGTCTATCGGTAACTGAGAGCATTAGGATATATTTTCCATGATCATTTTAAGTATAGAAGTGGTTGAATGTGCTAAGTTACGATTTTGAAACAAAAAGTTTTTTGAGCCGAAAAATATCCTGAACTATTACCTTCAATTTTTCTCATTTTTCTCCGGAAAATAGATTTCCTTTAAAACCTCATTATAAGGAGTATTTTTCATGCTGAATGCAAATCTAGGGTTGTGATATAGTTTCTTCGTCTTTCTGACCTTGAATTACGCTGTTAAATGATGATATTTTTCAAATATTTTCTGATCATTTGCATTGCATTTACATGGTGTCTATCGGTAACTGAGAGCATTAGGATATATTTTCCATGATCATTTTAAGTATAGAAGTGGTTGAATGTGCTAAGTTACGATTTTGAAACAAAAAGTTTTTTGAGCCGAAAAATATCCTGAACTATTACCTTCAATTTTTCTCATTTTTCTCCGGAAAATAGATTTCCTTTAAAACCTCATTATAAGGAGTATTTTTCATGCTGAATGCAAATCTAGGGTTGTGATATAGTTTCTTCGTCTTTCTGACCTTGAATTACGCTGTTAAATGATGATATTTTTCAAATATTTTCTGATCATTTGCATTGCATTTGCATGGTGTCTATCGGTAACTGAGAGCATTAGGATATATTTTCCATGATCATTTTAAGTATAGAAGTGGTTGAATGTGCTAAGTTACGATTTTGAAACAAAAAGTTTTTTGAGCCGAAAAATATCCTGAACTATTACCTTCAATTTTTCTCATTTTTCTCCGGAAAATAGATTTCCTTTAAAACCTCATTATAAGGAGTATTTTTCATGCTGAATGCAAATCTAGGGTTGTGATATAGTTTCTTCGTCTTTCTGACCTTGAATTACGCTGTTAAATGATGATATTTTTCAAATATTTTCTGATCATTTGCATTGCATTTGCATGGTGTCTATCGGTAACTGAGAGCATTAGGATATATTTTCCATGATCATTTTAAGTATAGAAGTGGTTGAATGTGCTAAGTTACGATTTTGAAACAAAAAGTTTTTTGAGCCGAAAAATATCCTGAACTATTACCTTCAATTTTTCTCATTTTTCTCCGGAAAATAGATTTCCTTTAAAACCTCATTATAAGGAGTATTTTTCATGCTGAATGCAAATCTAGGGTTGTGATATAGTTTCTTCGTCTTTCTGACCTTGAATTACGCTGTTAAATGATGATATTTTTCAAATATTTTCTGATCATTTGCATTGCATTTGCATGGTGTCTATCGGTAACTGAGAGCATTAGGATATATTTTCCATGATCATTTTAAGTATAGAAGTGGTTGAATGTGCTAAGTTACGATTTTGAAACAAAAAGTTTTTTGAGCCGAAAAATATCCTGAACTATTACCTTCAATTTTTCTCATTTTTCTCCGGAAAATAGATTTCCTTTAAAACCTCATTATAAGGAGTATTTTTCATGCTGAATGCAAATCTAGGGTTGTGATATAGTTTCTTCGTCTTTCTGACCTTGAATTACGCTGTTAAATGATGATATTTTTCAAATATTTTCTGATCATTTGCATTGCATTTGCATGGTGTCTATCGGTAACTGAGAGCATTAGGATATATTTTCCATGATCATTTTAAGTATAGAAGTGGTTGAATGTGCTAAGTTACGATTTTGAAACAAAAAGTTTTTTGAGCCGAAAAATATCCTGAACTATTACCTTCAATTTTTCTCATTTTTCTCCGGAAAATAGATTTCCTTTAAAACCTCATTATAAGGAGTATTTTTCATGCTGAATGCAAATCTAGGGTTGTGATATAGTTTCTTCGTCTTTCTGACCTTGAATTACGCTGTTAAATGATGATATTTTTCAAATATTTTCTGATCATTTGCATTGCATTTGCATGGTGTCTATCGGTAACTGAGAGCATTAGGATATATTTTCCATGATCATTTTAAGTATAGAAGTGGTTGAATGTGCTAAGTTACGATTTTGAAACAAAAAGTTTTTTGAGCCGAAAAATATCCTGAACTATTACCTTCAATTTTTCTCATTTTTCTCCGGAAAATAGATTTCCTTTAAAACCTCATTATAAGGAGTATTTTTCATGCTGAATGCAAATCTAGGGTTGTGATATAGTTTCTTCGTCTTTCTGACCTTGAATTACGCTGTTAAATGATGATATTTTTCAAATATTTTCTGATCATTTGCATTGCATTTGCATGGTGTCTATCGGTAACTGAGAGCATTAGGATATATTTTCCATGATCATTTTAAGTATAGAAGTGGTTGAATGTGCTAAGTTACGATTTTGAAACAAAAAGTTTTTTGAGCCGAAAAATATCCTGAACTATTACCTTCAATTTTTCTCATTTTTCTCCGGAAAATAGATTTCCTTTAAAACCTCATTATAAGGAGTATTTTTCATGCTGAATGCAAATCTAGGGTTGTGATATAGTTTCTTCGTCTTTCTGACCTTGAATTACGCTGTTAAATGATGATATTTTTCAAATATTTTCTGATCATTTGCATTGCATTTGCATGGTGTCTATCGGTAACTGAGAGCATTAGGATATATTTTCCATGATCATTTTAAGTATAGAAGTGGTTGAATGTGCTAAGTTACGATTTTGAAACAAAAAGTTTTTTGAGCCGAAAAATATCCTGAACTATTACCTTCAATTTTTCTCATTTTTCTCCGGAAAATAGATTTCCTTTAAAACCTCATTATAAGGAGTATTTTTCATGCTGAATGCAAATCTAGGGTTGTGATATAGTTTCTTCGTCTTTCTGACCTTGAATTACGCTGTTAAATGATGATATTTTTCAAATATTTTCTGATCATTTGCATTGCATTTGCATGGTGTCTATCGGTAACTGAGAGCATTAGGATATATTTTCCATGATCATTTTAAGTATAGAAGTGGTTGAATGTGCTAAGTTACGATTTTGAAACAAAAAGTTTTTTGAGCCGAAAAATATCCTGAACTATTACCTTCAATTTTTCTCATTTTTCTCCGGAAAATAGATTTCCTTTAAAACCTCATTATAAGGAGTATTTTTCATGCTGAATGCAAATCTAGGGTTGTGATATAGTTTCTTCGTCTTTCTGACCTTGAATTACGCTGTTAAATGATGATATTTTTCAAATATTTTCTGATCATTTGCATTGCATTTGCATGGTGTCTATCGGTAACTGAGAGCATTAGGATATATTTTCCATGATCATTTTAAGTATAGAAGTGGTTGAATGTGCTAAGTTACGATTTTGAAACAAAAAGTTTTTTGAGCCGAAAAATATCCTGAACTATTACCTTCAATTTTTCTCATTTTTCTCCGGAAAATAGATTTCCTTTAAAACCTCATTATAAGGAGTATTTTTCATGCTGAATGCAAATCTAGGGTTGTGATATAGTTTCTTCGTCTTTCTGACCTTGAATTACGCTGTTAAATGATGATATTTTTCAAATATTTTCTGATCATTTGCATTGCATTTGCATGGTGTCTATCGGTAACTGAGAGCATTAGGATATATTTTCCATGATCATTTTAAGTATAGAAGTGGTTGAATGTGCTAAGTTACGATTTTGAAACAAAAAGTTTTTTGAGCCGAAAAATATCCTGAACTATTACCTTCAATTTTTCTCATTTTTCTCCGGAAAATAGATTTCCTTTAAAACCTCATTATAAGGAGTATTTTTCATGCTGAATGCAAATCTAGGGTTGTGATATAGTTTCTTCGTCTTTCTGACCTTGAATTACGCTGTTAAATGATGATATTTTTCAAATATTTTCTGATCATTTGCATTGCATTTGCATGGTGTCTATCGGTAACTGAGAGCATTAGGATATATTTTCCATGATCATTTTAAGTATAGAAGTGGTTGAATGTGCTAAGTTACGATTTTGAAACAAAAAGTTTTTTGAGCCGAAAAATATCCTGAACTATTACCTTCAATTTTTCTCATTTTTCTCCGGAAAATAGATTTCCTTTAAAACCTCATTATAAGGAGTATTTTTCATGCTGAATGCAAATCTAGGGTTGTGATATAGTTTCTTCGTCTTTCTGACCTTGAATTACGCTGTTAAATGATGATATTTTTCAAATATTTTCTGATCATTTGCATTGCATTTGCATGGTGTCTATCGGTAACTGAGAGCATTAGGATATATTTTCCATGATCATTTTAAGTATAGAAGTGGTTGAATGTGCTAAGTTACGATTTTGAAACAAAAAGTTTTTTGAGCCGAAAAATATCCTGAACTATTACCTTCAATTTTTCTCATTTTTCTCCGGAAAATAGATTTCCTTTAAAACCTCATTATAAGGAGTATTTTTCATGCTGAATGCAAATCTAGGGTTGTGATATAGTTTCTTCGTCTTTCTGACCTTGAATTACGCTGTTAAATGATGATATTTTTCAAATATTTTCTGATCATTTGCATTGCATTTGCATGGTGTCTATCGGTAACTGAGAGCATTAGGATATATTTTCCATGATCATTTTAAGTATAGAAGTGGTTGAATGTGCTAAGTTACGATTTTGAAACAAAAAGTTTTTTGAGCCGAAAAATATCCTGAACTATTACCTTCAATTTTTCTCATTTTTCTCCGGAAAATAGATTTCCTTTAAAACCTCATTATAAGGAGTATTTTTCATGCTGAATGCAAATCTAGGGTTGTGATATAGTTTCTTCGTCTTTCTGACCTTGAATTACGCTGTTAAATGATGATATTTTTCAAATATTTTCTGATCATTTGCATTGCATTTGCATGGTGTCTATCGGTAACTGAGAGCATTAGGATATATTTTCCATGATCATTTTAAGTATAGAAGTGGTTGAATGTGCTAAGTTACGATTTTGAAACAAAAAGTTTTTTGAGCCGAAAAATATCCTGAACTATTACCTTCAATTTTTCTCATTTTTCTCCGGAAAATAGATTTCCTTTAAAACCTCATTATAAGGAGTATTTTTCATGCTGAATGCAAATCTAGGGTTGTGATATAGTTTCTTCGTCTTTCTGACCTTGAATTACGCTGTTAAATGATGATATTTTTCAAATATTTTCTGATCATTTGCATTGCATTTGCATGGTGTCTATCGGTAACTGAGAGCATTAGGATATATTTTCCATGATCATTTTAAGTATAGAAGTGGTTGAATGTGCTAAGTTACGATTTTGAAACAAAAAGTTTTTTGAGCCGAAAAATATCCTGAACTATTACCTTCAATTTTTCTCATTTTTCTCCGGAAAATAGATTTCCTTTAAAACCTCATTATAAGGAGTATTTTTCATGCTGAATGCAAATCTAGGGTTGTGATATAGTTTCTTCGTCTTTCTGACCTTGAATTACGCTGTTAAATGATGATATTTTTCAAATATTTTCTGATCATTTGCATTGCATTTGCATGGTGTCTATCGGTAACTGAGAGCATTAGGATATATTTTCCATGATCATTTTAAGTATAGAAGTGGTTGAATGTGCTAAGTTACGATTTTGAAACAAAAAGTTTTTTGAGCCGAAAAATATCCTGAACTATTACCTTCAATTTTTCTCATTTTTCTCCGGAAAATAGATTTCCTTTAAAACCTCATTATAAGGAGTATTTTTCATGCTGAATGCAAATCTAGGGTTGTGATATAGTTTCTTCGTCTTTCTGACCTTGAATTACGCTGTTAAATGATGATATTTTTCAAATATTTTCTGATCATTTGCATTGCATTTGCATGGTGTCTATCGGTAACTGAGAGCATTAGGATATATTTTCCATGATCATTTTAAGTATAGAAGTGGTTGAATGTGCTAAGTTACGATTTTGAAACAAAAAGTTTTTTGAGCCGAAAAATATCCTGAACTATTACCTTCAATTTTTCTCATTTTTCTCCGGAAAATAGATTTCCTTTAAAACCTCATTATAAGGAGTATTTTTCATGCTGAATGCAAATCTAGGGTTGTGATATAGTTTCTTCGTCTTTCTGACCTTGAATTACGCTGTTAAATGATGATATTTTTCAAATATTTTCTGATCATTTGCATTGCATTTGCATGGTGTCTATCGGTAACTGAGAGCATTAGGATATATTTTCCATGATCATTTTAAGTATAGAAGTGGTTGAATGTGCTAAGTTACGATTTTGAAACAAAAAGTTTTTTGAGCCGAAAAATATCCTGAACTATTACCTTCAATTTTTCTCATTTTTCTCCGGAAAATAGATTTCCTTTAAAACCTCATTATAAGGAGTATTTTTCATGCTGAATGCAAATCTAGGGTTGTGATATAGTTTCTTCGTCTTTCTGACCTTGAATTACGCTGTTAAATGATGATATTTTTCAAATATTTTCTGATCATTTGCATTGCATTTGCATGGTGTCTATCGGTAACTGAGAGCATTAGGATATATTTTCCATGATCATTTTAAGTATAGAAGTGGTTGAATGTGCTAAGTTACGATTTTGAAACAAAAAGTTTTTTGAGCCGAAAAATATCCTGAACTATTACCTTCAATTTTTCTCATTTTTCTCCGGAAAATAGATTTCCTTTAAAACCTCATTATAAGGAGTATTTTTCATGCTGAATGCAAATCTAGGGTTGTGATATAGTTTCTTCGTCTTTCTGACCTTGAATTACGCTGTTAAATGATGATATTTTTCAAATATTTTCTGATCATTTGCATTGCATTTGCATGGTGTCTATCGGTAACTGAGAGCATTAGGATATATTTTCCATGATCATTTTAAGTATAGAAGTGGTTGAATGTGCTAAGTTACGATTTTGAAACAAAAAGTTTTTTGAGCCGAAAAATATCCTGAACTATTACCTTCAATTTTTCTCATTTTTCTCCGGAAAATAGATTTCCTTTAAAACCTCATTATAAGGAGTATTTTTCATGCTGAATGCAAATCTAGGGTTGTGATATAGTTTCTTCGTCTTTCTGACCTTGAATTACGCTGTTAAATGATGATATTTTTCAAATATTTTCTGATCATTTGCATTGCATTTGCATGGTGTCTATCGGTAACTGAGAGCATTAGGATATATTTTCCATGATCATTTTAAGTATAGAAGTGGTTGAATGTGCTAAGTTACGATTTTGAAACAAAAAGTTTTTTGAGCCGAAAAATATCCTGAACTATTACCTTCAATTTTTCTCATTTTTCTCCGGAAAATAGATTTCCTTTAAAACCTCATTATAAGGAGTATTTTTCATGCTGAATGCAAATCTAGGGTTGTGATATAGTTTCTTCGTCTTTCTGACCTTGAATTACGCTGTTAAATGATGATATTTTTCAAATATTTTCTGATCATTTGCATTGCATTTGCATGGTGTCTATCGGTAACTGAGAGCATTAGGATATATTTTCCATGATCATTTTAAGTATAGAAGTGGTTGAATGTGCTAAGTTACGATTTTGAAACAAAAAGTTTTTTGAGCCGAAAAATATCCTGAACTATTACCTTCAATTTTTCTCATTTTTCTCCGGAAAATAGATTTCCTTTAAAACCTCATTATAAGGAGTATTTTTCATGCTGAATGCAAATCTAGGGTTGTGATATAGTTTCTTCGTCTTTCTGACCTTGAATTACGCTGTTAAATGATGATATTTTTCAAATATTTTCTGATCATTTGCATTGCATTTGCATGGTGTCTATCGGTAACTGAGAGCATTAGGATATATTTTCCATGATCATTTTAAGTATAGAAGTGGTTGAATGTGCTAAGTTACGATTTTGAAACAAAAAGTTTTTTGAGCCGAAAAATATCCTGAACTATTACCTTCAATTTTTCTCATTTTTCTCCGGAAAATAGATTTCCTTTAAAACCTCATTATAAGGAGTATTTTTCATGCTGAATGCAAATCTAGGGTTGTGATATAGTTTCTTCGTCTTTCTGACCTTGAATTACGCTGTTAAATGATGATATTTTTCAAATATTTTCTGATCATTTGCATTGCATTTGCATGATGTCTATCGGTAACTGAGAGCATTAGGATATATTTTCCATGATCATTTTAAGTATAGAAGTGGTTGAATGTGCTAAGTTACGATTTTGAAACAAAAAGTTTTTTGAGCCGAAAAATATCCTGAACTATTACCTTCAATTTTTCTCATTTTTCTCCGGAAAATAGATTTCCTTTAAAACCTCATTATAAGGAGTATTTTTCATGCTGAATGCAAATCTAGGGTTGTGATATAGTTTCTTCGTCTTTCTGACCTTGAATTACGCTGTTAAATGATGATATTTTTCAAATATTTTCTGATCATTTGCATTGCATTTGCATGGTGTCTATCGGTAACTGAGAGCATTAGGATATATTTTCCATGATCATTTTAAGTATAGAAGTGGTTGAATGTGCTAAGTTACGATTTTGAAACAAAAAGTTTTTTGAGCCGAAAAATATCCTGAACTATTACCTTCAATTTTTCTCATTTTTCTCCGGAAAATAGATTTCCTTTAAAACCTCATTATAAGGAGTATTTTTCATGCTGAATGCAAATCTAGGGTTGTGATATAGTTTCTTCGTCTTTCTGACCTTGAATTACGCTGTTAAATGATGATATTTTTCAAATATTTTCTGATCATTTGCATTGCATTTGCATGGTGTCTATCGGTAACTGAGAGCATTAGGATATATTTTCCATGATCATTTTAAGTATAGAAGTGGTTGAATGTGCTAAGTTACGATTTTGAAACAAAAAGTTTTTTGAGCCGAAAAATATCCTGAACTATTACCTTCAATTTTTCTCATTTTTCTCCGGAAAATAGATTTCCTTTAAAACCTCATTATAAGGAGTATTTTTCATGCTGAATGCAAATCTAGGGTTGTGATATAGTTTCTTCGTCTTTCTGACCTTGAATTACGCTGTTAAATGATGATATTTTTCAAATATTTTCTGATCATTTGCATTGCATTTGCATGGTGTCTATCGGTAACTGAGAGCATTAGGATATATTTTCCATGATCATTTTAAGTATAGAAGTGGTTGAATGTGCTAAGTTACGATTTTGAAACAAAAAGTTTTTTGAGCCGAAAAATATCCTGAACTATTACCTTCAATTTTTCTCATTTTTCTCCGGAAAATAGATTTCCTTTAAAACCTCATTATAAGGAGTATTTTTCATGCTGAATGCAAATCTAGGGTTGTGATATAGTTTCTTCGTCTTTCTGACCTTGAATTACGCTGTTAAATGATGATATTTTTCAAATATTTTCTGATCATTTGCATTGCATTTGCATGGTGTCTATCGGTAACTGAGAGCATTAGGATATATTTTCCATGATCATTTTAAGTATAGAAGTGGTTGAATGTGCTAAGTTACGATTTTGAAACAAAAAGTTTTTTGAGCCGAAAAATATCCTGAACTATTACCTTCAATTTTTCTCATTTTTCTCCGGAAAATAGATTTCCTTTAAAACCTCATTATAAGGAGTATTTTTCATGCTGAATGCAAATCTAGGGTTGTGATATAGTTTCTTCGTCTTTCTGACCTTGAATTACGCTGTTAAATGATGATATTTTTCAAATATTTTCTGATCATTTGCATTGCATTTGCATGGTGTCTATCGGTAACTGAGAGCATTAGGATATATTTTCCATGATCATTTTAAGTATAGAAGTGGTTGAATGTGCTAAGTTACGATTTTGAAACAAAAAGTTTTTTGAGCCGAAAAATATCCTGAACTATTACCTTCAATTTTTCGCATTTTTCACCGGAAAATAGATTTCCTTTAAAACCTCATTATAAGGAGTATTTTTCATGCTGAATGCAAATTTAGGGTTGTGATATAGTTTCTTCGTCTTTCTGACCTTGAATTACGCTGTTAAATGATGATATTTTTCAAATATTTTATGATCATTTGCATTGCATTTGCATGATGTCTATCGGTAAGTGAGAGCATTAGGATATATTTTCCATGATCATTTTAAGTATAGAAGTGGTTGAATGTGCTAAGTTACGATTTTGAAACAAAAAGTTTTTTGAGCCGAAAAATATCCTGAACTATTACCTTCAATTTTTCTCATTTTTCTCCGGAAAATAGATTTCCTTTAAAACCTCATTATAAGGAGTATTTTTCATGCTGAATGCAAATCTAGGGTTGTGATATAGTTTCTTCGTCTTTCTGACCTTGAATTACGCTGTTAAATGATGATATTTTTCAAATATTTTCTGATCATTTGCATTGCATTTGCATGGTGTCTATCGGTAACTGAGAGCATTAGGATATATTTTCCATGATCATTTTAAGTATAGAAGTGGTTGAATGTGCTAAGTTACGATTTTGAAACAAAAAGTTTTTTGAGCCGAAAAATATCCTGAACTATTACCTTCAATTTTTCTCATTTTTCTCCGGAAAATAGATTTCCTTTAAAACCTCATTATAAGGAGTATTTTTCATGCTGAATGCAAATTTAGGGTTGTGATATAGTTTCTTCGTCTTTCTGACCTTGAATTACGCTGTTAAATGATGATATTTTTCAAATATTTTCTGATCATTTGCATTGCATTTGCATGATGTCTATCGGTAACTGAGAGCATTAGGATATATTTTCCATGATCATTTTAAGTATAGAAGTGGTTGAATGTGCTAAGTTACGATTTTGAAACAAAAAGTTTTTTGAGCCGAAAAATATCCTGAACTATTACCTTCAATTTTTCTCATTTTTCTCCGGAAAATAGATTTCCTTTAAAACCTCATTATAAGGAGTATTTTTCATGCTGAATGCAAATCTAGGGTTGTGATATAGTTTCTTCGTCTTTCTGACCTTGAATTACGCTGTTAAATGATGATATTTTTCAAATATTTTCTGATCATTTGCATTGCATTTGCATGGTGTCTATCGGTAACTGAGAGCATTAGGATATATTTTCCATGATCATTTTAAGTATAGAAGTGGTTGAATGTGCTAAGTTACGATTTTGAAACAAAAAGTTTTTTGAGCCGAAAAATATCCTGAACTATTACCTTCAATTTTTCTCATTTTTCTCCGGAAAATAGATTTCCTTTAAAACCTCATTATAAGGAGTATTTTTCATGCTGAATGCAAATCTAGGGTTGTGATATAGTTTCTTCGTCTTTCTGACCTTGAATTACGCTGTTAAATGATGATATTTTTCAAATATTTTCTGATCATTTGCATTGCATTTGCATGATGTCTATCGGTAACTGAGAGCATTAGGATATATTTTCCATGATCATTTTAAGTATAGAAGTGGTTGAATGTGCTAAGTTACGATTTTGAAACAAAAAGTTTTTTGAGCCGAAAAATATCCTGAACTATTACCTTCAATTTTTCTCATTTTTCTCCGGAAAATAGATTTCCTTTAAAACCTCAATATAAGGAGTATTTTTCATGCTGAATGCAAATCTAGGGTTGTGATATAGTTTCTTCGTCTTTCTGACCTTGAATTACGCTGTTAAATGATGATATTTTTCAAATATTTTCTGATCATTTGCATTGCATTTGCATGGTGTCTATCGGTAACTGAGAGCATTAGGATATATTTTCCATGATCATTTTAAGTATAGAAGTGGTTGAATGTGCTAAGTTACGATTTTGAAACAAAAAGTTTTTTGAGCCGAAAAATATCCTGAACTATTACCTTCAATTTTTCTCATTTTTCTCCGGAAAATAGATTTCCTTTAAAACCTCATTATAAGGAGTATTTTTCATGCTGAATGCAAATCTAGGGTTGTGATATAGTTTCTTCGTCTTTCTGACCTTGAATTACGCTGTTAAATGATGATATTTTTCAAATATTTTCTGATCATTTGCATTGCATTTGCATGGTGTCTATCGGTAACTGAGAGCATTAGGATATATTTTCCATGATCATTTTAAGTATAGAAGTGGTTGAATGTGCTAAGTTACGATTTTGAAACAAAAAGTTTTTTGAGCCGAAAAATATCCTGAACTATTACCTTCAATTTTTCTCATTTTTCTCCGGAAAATAGATTTCCTTTAAAACCTCATTATAAGGAGTATTTTTCATGCTGAATGCAAATCTAGGGTTGTGATATAGTTTCTTCGTCTTTCTGACCTTGAATTACGCTGTTAAATGATGATATTTTTCAAATATTTTCTGATCATTTGCATTGCATTTGCATGGTGTCTATCGGTAACTGAGAGCATTAGGATATATTTTCCATGATCATTTTAAGTATAGAAGTGGTTGAATGTGCTAAGTTACGATTTTGAAACAAAAAGTTTTTTGAGCCGAAAAATATCCTGAACTATTACCTTCAATTTTTCTCATTTTTCTCCGGAAAATAGATTTCCTTTAAAACCTCATTATAAGGAGTATTTTTCATGCTGAATACAAATCTAGGGTTGTGATATAGTTTCTTCGTCTTTCTGACCTTGAATTACGCTGTTAAATGATGATATTTTTCAAATATTTTCTGATCATTTGCATTGCATTTGCATGGTGTCTATCGGTAACTGAGAGCATTAGGATATATTTTCCATGATCATTTTAAGTATAGAAGTGGTTGAATGTGCTAAGTTACGATTTTGAAACAAAAAGTTTTTTGAGCCGAAAAATATCCTGAACTATTACCTTCAATTTTTCTCATTTTTCTCCGGAAAATAGATTTCCTTTAAAACCTCATTATAAGGAGTATTTTTCATGCTGAATGCAAATCTAGGGTTGTGATATAGTTTCTTCGTCTTTCTGACCTTGAATTACGCTGTTAAATGATGATATTTTTCAAATATTTTCTGATCATTTGCATTGCATTTGCATGGTGTCTATCGGTAACTGAGAGCATTAGGATATATTTTCCATGATCATTTTAAGTATAGAAGTGGTTGAATGTGCTAAGTTACGATTTTGAAACAAAAAGTTTTTTGAGCCGAAAAATATCCTGAACTATTACCTTCAATTTTTCTCATTTTTCTCCGGAAAATAGATTTCCTTTAAAACCTCATTATAAGGAGTATTTTTCATGCTGAATGCAAATCTAGGGTTGTGATATAGTTTCTTCGTCTTTCTGACCTTGAATTACGCTGTTAAATGATGATATTTTTCAAATATTTTCTGATCATTTGCATTGCATTTACATGGTGTCTATCGGTAACTGAGAGCATTAGGATATATTTTCCATGATCATTTTAAGTATAGAAGTGGTTGAATGTGCTAAGTTACGATTTTGAAACAAAAAGTTTTTTGAGCCGAAAAATATCCTGAAAAATATACCTTCAATTTTTCGCATTTTTCTCCGGAAAATAGATTTCCTTTAAAACCTCATTATAAGGAGTATTTTTCATGCTGAATGCAAATTAGGGTTGTGATATAGTTTCTTCGTCTTTCTGACCTTGAATTACGCTGTTAAATGATGATATTTTTCAAATATTTTATGATCATTTGCATTGCATTTGCATGATGTCTATCGGTAAGTGAGAGCATTAGGATATATTTTCCATGATCATTTTAAGTATAGAAGTGGTTGAATGTGCTAAGTTACGATTTTGAAACAAAAAGTTTTTTGAGCCGAAAAATATCCTGAACTATTACCTTCAATTTTTCTCATTTTTCTCCGGAAAATAGATTTCCTTTAAAACCTCATTATAAGGAGTATTTTTCATGCTGAATACAAATCTAGGGTTGTGATATAGTTTCTTCGTCTTTCTGACCTTGAATTACGCTGTTAAATGATGATATTTTTCAAATATTTTCTGATCATTTGCATTGCATTTGCATGGTGTCTATCGGTAACTGAGAGCATTAGGATATATTTTCCATGATCATTTTAAGTATAGAAGTGGTTGAATGTGCTAAGTTACGATTTTGAAACAAAAAGTTTTTTGAGCCGAAAAATATCCTGAACTATTACCTTCAATTTTTCTCATTTTTCTCCGGAAAATAGATTTCCTTTAAAACCTCATTATAAGGAGTATTTTTCATGCTGAATGCAAATCTAGGGTTGTGATATAGTTTCTTCGTCTTTCTGACCTTGAATTACGCTGTTAAATGATGATATTTTTCAAATATTTTCTGATCATTTGCATTGCATTTGCATGATGTCTATCGGTAACTGAGAGCATTAGGATATATTTTCCATGATCATTTTAAGTATAGAAGTGGTTGAATGTGCTAAGTTACGATTTTGAAACAAAAAGTTTTTTGAGCCGAAAAATATCCTGAACTATTACCTTCAATTTTTCTCATTTTTCTCCGGAAAATAGATTTCCTTTAAAACCTCAATATAAGGAGTATTTTTCATGCTGAATACAAATCTAGGGTTGTGATATAGTTTCTTCGTCTTTCTGACCTTGAATTACGCTGTTAAATGATGATATTTTTCAAATATTTTCTGATCATTAGCATTGCATTTGCATGGTGTCTATCGGTAACTGAGAGCATTAGGATATATTTTCCATGATCATTTTAAGTATAGAAGTGGTTGAATGTGCTAAGTTACGATTTGGAAACGAAAAGTTTTTTGAGCCGAAAAATATCCTGAACTATTACCTTCAATTTTTCTTATTTATCTCCGGAAAATAAATTTCCTTTAAAACCTCATTTTAAGGAGTATTTTTCATGCTGAATGCAAATCTAGGGTTGTGATATAGTTTCTTCGTCTTTCTGACCTTGAATTACGCTGTTAAATGATGATATTTTTCAAATATTTTCTGATCATTTGCATTGCATTTGCATGGTGTCTATCGGTAACTGAGAGCATTAGGATATATTTTCCATGATCATCTTAAGTATAGAAGTGGTTGAATGTGCTAAGTTACGATTTTGAAACAAAAAGTTTTTTGAGCCGAAAAATATCCTGAACTATTACCTTCAATTTTTCGCATTTTTCACCGGAAAATAGATTTCCTTTAAAACCTCATTATAAGGAGTATTTTTCATGCTGAATGCAAATTTAGGGTTGTGATATAGTTTCTTCGTCTTTCTGACCTTGAATTACGCTGTTAAATGATGATATTTTTCAAATATTTTATGATCATTTGCATTGCATTTGCATGATGTCTATCGGTAAGTGAGAGCATTAGGATATATTTTCCATGATCATTTTAAGTATAGAAGTGGTTGAATGTGCTAAGTTACGATTTTGAAACAAAAAGTTTTTTGAGCCGAAAAATATCCTGAACTATTACCTTCAATTTTTCTCATTTTTCTCCGGAAAATAGATTTCCTTTAAAACCTCATTATAAGGAGTATTTTTCATGCTGAATACAAATCTAGGGTTGTGATATAGTTTCTTCGTCTTTCTGACCTTGAATTACGCTGTTAAATGATGATATTTTTCAAATATTTTCTGATCATTTGCATTGCATTTGCATGGTGTCTATCGGTAACTGAGAGCATTAGGATATATTTTCCATGATCATTTTAAGTATAGAAGTGGTTGAATGTGCTAAGTTACGATTTTGAAACAAAAAGTTTTTTGAGCCGAAAAATATCCTGAACTATTACCTTCAATTTTTCTCATTTTTCTCCGGAAAATAGATTTCCTTTAAAACCTCATTATAAGGAGTATTTTTCATGCTGAATACAAATCTAGGGTTGTGATATAGTTTCTTCGTCTTTCTGACCTTGAATTACGCTGTTAAATGATGATATTTTTCAAATATTTTCTGATCATTAGCATTGCATTTGCATGGTGTCTATCGGTAACTGAGAGCATTAGGATATATTTTCCATGATCATCTTAAGTATAGAAGTGGTTGAATGTGCTAAGTTACGATTTTGAAACAAAAAGTTTTTTGAGCCGAAAAATATCCTGAACTATTACCTTCAATTTTTCTCATTTTTCTCCGGAAAATAGATTTCCTTTAAAACCTCATTATAAGGAGTATTTTTCATGCTGAATGCAAATTTAGGGTTGTGATATAGTTTCTTCGTCTTTCTGACCTTGAATTACGCTGTTAAATGATGATATTTTTCAAATATTTTCTGATCATTTGCATTGCATTTGCATGATGTCTATCGGTAACTGAGAGCATTAGGATATATTTTCCATGATCATTTTAAGTATAGAAGTGGTTGAATGTGCTAAGTTACGATTTTGAAACAAAAAGTTTTTTGAGCCGAAAAATATCCTGAACTATTACCTTCAATTTTTCTCATTTTTCTCCGGAAAATAGATTTCCTTTAAAACCTCATTATAAGGAGTATTTTTCATGCTGAATACAAATCTAGGGTTGTGATATAGTTTCTTCGTCTTTCTGACCTTGAATTACGCTGTTAAATGATGATATTTTTCAAATATTTTCTGATCATTTGCATTGCATTTGCATGGTGTCTATCGGTAACTGAGAGCATTAGGATATATTTTCCATGATCATTTTAAGTATAGAAGTGGTTGAATGTGCTAAGTTACGATTTTGAAACAAAAAGTTTTTTGAGCCGAAAAATATCCTGAACTATTACCTTCAATTTTTCTCATTTTTCTCCGGAAAATAGATTTCCTTTAAAACCTCATTATAAGGAGTATTTTTCATGCTGAATGCAAATCTAGGGTTGTGATATAGTTTCTTCGTCTTTCTGACCTTGAATTACGCTGTTAAATGATGATATTTTTCAAATATTTTCTGATCATTTGCATTGCATTTGCATGGTGTCTATCGGTAACTGAGAGCATTAGGATATATTTTCCATGATCATTTTAAGTATAGAAGTGGTTGAATGTGCTAAGTTACGATTTTGAAACAAAAAGTTTTTTGAGCCGAAAAATATCCTGAACTATTACCTTCAATTTTTCTCATTTTTCTCCGGAAAATAGATTTCCTTTAAAACCTCATTATAAGGAGTATTTTTCATGCTGAATGCAAATCTAGGGTTGTGATATAGTTTCTTCGTCTTTCTGACCTTGAATTACGCTGTTAAATGATGATATTTTTCAAATATTTTCTGATCATTTGCATTGCATTTGCATGGTGTCTATCGGTAACTGAGAGCATTAGGATATATTTTCCATGATCATTTTAAGTATAGAAGTGGTTGAATGTGCTAAGTTACGATTTTGAAACAAAAAGTTTTTTGAGCCGAAAAATATCCTGAACTATTACCTTCAATTTTTCTCATTTTTCTCCGGAAAATAGATTTCCTTTAAAACCTCATTATAAGGAGTATTTTTCATGCTGAATGCAAATCTAGGGTTGTGATATAGTTTCTTCGTCTTTCTGACCTTGAATTACGCTGTTAAATGATGATATTTTTCAAATATTTTCTGATCATTTGCATTGCATTTGCATGTGTCTATCGGTAACTGAGAGCATTAGGATATATTTCATTTTAAGTATAGAAGTGGTTGAATGTGCTAAGTTACGATTTTGAAACAAAAAGTTTTTTGAGCCGAAAAATATCCTGAACTATTACCTTCAATTTTTCTCATTTTTCTCCGGAAAATAGATTTCCTTTAAAACCTCATTATAAGGAGTATTTTTCATGCTGAATACAAATCTAGGGTTGTGATATAGTTTCTTCGTCTTTCTGACCTTGAATTACGCTGTTAAATGATGATATTTTTCAAATATTTTCTGATCATTTGCATTGCATTTGCATGGTGTCTATCGGTAACTGAGAGCATTAGGATATATTTTCCATGATCATTTTAAGTATAGAAGTGGTTGAATGTGCTAAGTTACGATTTTGAAACAAAAAGTTTTTTGAGCCGAAAAATATCCTGAACTATTACCTTCAATTTTTCTCATTTTTCTCCGGAAAATAGATTTCCTTTAAAACCTCATTATAAGGAGTATTTTTCATGCTGAATGCAAATCTAGGGTTGTGATATAGTTTCTTCGTCTTTCTGACCTTGAATTACGCTGTTAAATGATGATATTTTTCAAATATTTTCTGATCATTTGCATTGCATTTGCATGGTGTCTATCGGTAACTGAGAGCATTAGGATATATTTTCCATGATCATTTTAAGTATAGAAGTGGTTGAATGTGCTAAGTTACGATTTTGAAACAAAAAGTTTTTTGAGCCGAAAAATATCCTGAACTATTACCTTCAATTTTTCTCATTTTTCTCCGGAAAATAGATTTCCTTTAAAACCTCATTATAAGGAGTATTTTTCATGCTGAATGCAAATCTAGGGTTGTGATATAGTTTCTTCGTCTTTCTGACCTTGAATTACGCTGTTAAATGATGATATTTTTCAAATATTTTCTGATCATTTGCATTGCATTTGCATGGTGTCTATCGGTAACTGAGAGCATTAGGATATATTTTCCATGATCATTTTAAGTATAGAAGTGGTTGAATGTGCTAAGTTACGATTTTGAAACAAAAAGTTTTTTGAGCCGAAAAATATCCTGAACTATTACCTTCAATTTTTCTCATTTTTCTCCGGAAAATAGATTTCCTTTAAAACCTCATTATAAGGAGTATTTTTCATGCTGAATGCAAATCTAGGGTTGTGATATAGTTTCTTCGTCTTTCTGACCTTGAATTACGCTGTTAAATGATGATATTTTTCAAATATTTTCTGATCATTTGCATTGCATTTGCATGGTGTCTATCGGTAACTGAGAGCATTAGGATATATTTTCCATGATCATTTTAAGTATAGAAGTGGTTGAATGTGCTAAGTTACGATTTTGAAACAAAAAGTTTTTTGAGCCGAAAAATATCCTGAACTATTACCTTCAATTTTTCTCATTTTTCTCCGGAAAATAGATTTCCTTTAAAACCTCATTATAAGGAGTATTTTTCATGCTGAATGCAAATCTAGGGTTGTGATATAGTTTCTTCGTCTTTCTGACCTTGAATTACGCTGTTAAATGATGATATTTTTCAAATATTTTCTGATCATTTGCATTGCATTTGCATGGTGTCTATCGGTAACTGAGAGCATTAGGATATATTTTCCATGATCATTTTAAGTATAGAAGTGGTTGAATGTGCTAAGTTACGATTTTGAAACAAAAAGTTTTTTGAGCCGAAAAATATCCTGAACTATTACCTTCAATTTTTCTCATTTTTCTCCGGAAAATAGATTTCCTTTAAAACCTCATTATAAGGAGTATTTTTCATGCTGAATGCAAATCTAGGGTTGTGATATAGTTTCTTCGTCTTTCTGACCTTGAATTACGCTGTTAAATGATGATATTTTTCAAATATTTTCTGATCATTTGCATTGCATTTGCATGGTGTCTATCGGTAACTGAGAGCATTAGGATATATTTTCCATGATCATTTTAAGTATAGAAGTGGTTGAATGTGCTAAGTTACGATTTTGAAACAAAAAGTTTTTTGAGCCGAAAAATATCCTGAACTATTACCTTCAATTTTTCTCATTTTTCTCCGGAAAATAGATTTCCTTTAAAACCTCATTATAAGGAGTATTTTTCATGCTGAATGCAAATCTAGGGTTGTGATATAGTTTCTTCGTCTTTCTGACCTTGAATTACGCTGTTAAATGATGATATTTTTCAAATATTTTCTGATCATTTGCATTGCATTTGCATGGTGTCTATCGGTAACTGAGAGCATTAGGATATATTTTCCATGATCATTTTAAGTATAGAAGTGGTTGAATGTGCTAAGTTACGATTTTGAAACAAAAAGTTTTTTGAGCCGAAAAATATCCTGAACTATTACCTTCAATTTTTCTCATTTTTCTCCGGAAAATAGATTTCCTTTAAAACCTCATTATAAGGAGTATTTTTCATGCTGAATGCAAATCTAGGGTTGTGATATAGTTTCTTCGTCTTTCTGACCTTGAATTACGCTGTTAAATGATGATATTTTTCAAATATTTTCTGATCATTTGCATTGCATTTGCATGGTGTCTATCGGTAACTGAGAGCATTAGGATATATTTTCCATGATCATTTTAAGTATAGAAGTGGTTGAATGTGCTAAGTTACGATTTTGAAACAAAAAGTTTTTTGAGCCGAAAAATATCCTGAACTATTACCTTCAATTTTTCTCATTTTTCTCCGGAAAATAGATTTCCTTTAAAACCTCATTATAAGGAGTATTTTTCATGCTGAATGCAAATCTAGGGTTGTGATATAGTTTCTTCGTCTTTCTGACCTTGAATTACGCTGTTAAATGATGATATTTTTCAAATATTTTCTGATCATTTGCATTGCATTTACATGGTGTCTATCGGTAACTGAGAGCATTAGGATATATTTTCCATGATCATTTTAAGTATAGAAGTGGTTGAATGTGCTAAGTTACGATTTTGAAACAAAAAGTTTTTTGAGCCGAAAAATATCCTGAACTATTACCTTCAATTTTTCTCATTTTTCTCCGGAAAATAGATTTCCTTTAAAACCTCATTATAAGGAGTATTTTTCATGCTGAATGCAAATTTAGGGTTGTGATATAGTTTCTTCGTCTTTCTGACCTTGAATTACGCTGTTAAATGATGATATTTTTCAAATATTTTCTGATCATTTGCATTGCATTTGCATGATGTCTATCGGTAACTGAGAGCATTAGGATATATTTTCCATGATCATTTTAAGTATAGAAGTGGTTGAATGTGCTAAGTTACGATTTTGAAACAAAAAGTTTTTTGAGCCGAAAAATATCCTGAACTATTACCTTCAATTTTTCTCATTTTTCTCCGGAAAATAGATTTCCTTTAAAACCTCATTATAAGGAGTATTTTTCATGCTGAATGCAAATTTAGGGTTGTGATATAGTTTCTTCGTCTTTCTGACCTTGAATTACGCTGTTAAATGATGATATTTTTCAAATATTTTCTGATCATTAGCATTGCATTTGCATGGTGTCTATCGGTAACTGAGAGCATTAGGATATATTTTCCATGATCATTTTAAGTATAGAAGTGGTTGAATGTGCTAAGTTACGATTTAGAAACGAAAAGTTTTTTGAGCCGAAAAATATCCTGAACTATTACCTTCAATTTTTCTCATTTTTCTCCGGAAAATAGATTTCCTTAAAAACCTCATTTTAAGGAGTATTTTTCATGCTGAATGCAAATCTAGGGTTGTGATATAGTTTCTTCGTCTTTCTGACCTTGAATTACGCTGTTAAATGATGATATTTTTCAAATATTTTCTGATCATTAGCATTGCATTTGCATGGTGTCTATCGGTAACTGAGAGCATTAGGATATATTTTCCATGATCATCTTAAGTATAGAAGTGGTTGAATGTGCTAAGTTACGATTTTGAAACAAAAAGTTTTTTGAGCCGAAAAAGTATCCTGAACTATTACCTTCAATTTTTCGCATTTTTCACCGGAAAATAGATTTCCTTTAAAACCTCATTATAAGGAGTATTTTTCATGCTGAATGCAAATTTAGGGTTGTGATATAGTTTCTTCGTCTTTCTGACCTTGAATTACGCTGTTAAATGATGATATTTTTCAAATATTTTATGATCATTTGCATTGCATTTGCATGATGTCTATCGGTAAGTGAGAGCATTAGGATATATTTTCCATGATCATTTTAAGTATAGAAGTGGTTGAATGTGCTAAGTTACGATTTTGAAACAAAAAGTTTTTTGAGCCGAAAAATATCCTGAACTATTACCTTCAATTTTTCTCATTTTTCTCCGGAAAATAGATTTCCTTTAAAACCTCATTATAAGGAGTATTTTTCATGCTGAATACAAATCTAGGGTTGTGATATAGTTTCTTCGTCTTTCTGACCTTGAATTACGCTGTTAAATGATGATATTTTTCAAATATTTTCTGATCATTTGCATTGCATTTGCATGGTGTCTATCGGTAACTGAGAGCATTAGGATATATTTTCCATGATCATTTTAAGTATAGAAGTGGTTGAATGTGCTAAGTTACGATTTTGAAACAAAAAGTTTTTTGAGCCGAAAAATATCCTGAACTATTACCTTCAATTTTTCTCATTTTTCTCCGGAAAATAGATTTCCTTTAAAACCTCATTATAAGGAGTATTTTTCATGCTGAATGCAAATCTAGGGTTGTGATATAGTTTCTTCGTCTTTCTGACCTTGAATTACGCTGTTAAATGATGATATTTTTCAAATATTTTCTGATCATTTGCATTGCATTTGCATGATGTCTATCGGTAACTGAGAGCATTAGGATATATTTTCCATGATCATTTTAAGTATAGAAGTGGTTGAATGTGCTAAGTTACGATTTTGAAACAAAAAGTTTTTTGAGCCGAAAAATATCCTGAACTATTACCTTCAATTTTTCTCATTTTTCTCCGGAAAATAGATTTCCTTTAAAACCTCATTATAAGGAGTATTTTTCATGCTGAATGCAAATCTAGGGTTGTGATATAGTTTCTTCGTCTTTCTGACCTTGAATTACGCTGTTAAATGATGATATTTTTCAAATATTTTATGATCATTTGCATTGCATTTGCATGATGTCTATCGGTAACTGAGAGCATTAGGATATATTTTCCATGATCATTTTAAGTATAGAAGTGGTTGAATGTGCTAAGTTACGATTTTGAAACAAAAAGTTTTTTGAGCCGAAAAATATCCTGAACTATTACCTTCAATTTTTCTCATTTTTCTCCGGAAAATAGATTTCCTTTAAAACCTCATTATAAGGAGTATTTTTCATGCTGAATGCAAATTTAGGGTTGTGATATAGTTTCTTCGTCTTTCTGACCTTGAATTACGCTGTTAAATGATGATATTTTTCAAATATTTTATGATCATTTGCATTGCATTTGCATGATGTCTATCGGTAACTGAGAGCATTAGGATATATTTTCCATGATCATTTTAAGTATAGAAGTGGTTGAATGTGCTAAGTTACGATTTTGAAACAAAAAGTTTTTTGAGCCGAAAAATATCCTGAACTATTACCTTCAATTTTTCTCATTTTTCTCCGGAAAATAGATTTCCTTTAAAACCTCATTATAAGGAGTATTTTTCATGCTGAATACAAATCTAGGGTTGTGATATAGTTTCTTCGTCTTTCTGACCTTGAATTACGCTGTTAAATGATGATATTTTTCAAATATTTTCTGATCATTTGCATTGCATTTGCATGGTGTCTATCGGTAACTGAGAGCATTAGGATATATTTTCCATGATCATTTTAAGTATAGAAGTGGTTGAATGTGCTAAGTTACGATTTTGAAACAAAAAGTTTTTTGAGCCGAAAAATATCCTGAACTATTACCTTCAATTTTTCTCATTTTTCTCCGGAAAATAGATTTCCTTAAAAACCTCATTTTAAGGAGTATTTTTCATGCTGAATGCAAATCTAGGGTTGTGATATAGTTTCTTCGTCTTTCTGACCTTGAATTACGCTGTTAAATGATGATATTTTTCAAATATTTTCTGATCATTAGCATTGCATTTGCATGGTGTCTATCGGTAACTGAGAGCATTAGGATATATTTTCCATGATCATCTTAAGTATAGAAGTGGTTGAATGTGCTAAGTTACGATTTTGAAACAAAAAGTTTTTTGAGCCGAAAAATATCCTGAACTATTACCTTCAATTTTTCTCATTTTTCTCCGGAAAATAGATTTCCTTTAAAACCTCATTATAAGGAGTATTTTTCATGCTGAATGCAAATCTAGGGTTGTGATATAGTTTCTTCGTCTTTCTGACCTTGAATTACGCTGTTAAATGATGATATTTTTCAAATATTTTCTGATCATTTGCATTGCATTTGCATGATGTCTATCGGTAACTGAGAGCATTAGGATATATTTTCCATGATCATTTTAAGTATAGAAGTGGTTGAATGTGCTAAGTTACGATTTTGAAACAAAAAGTTTTTTGAGCCGAAAAATATCCTGAACTATTACCTTCAATTTTTCTCATTTTTCTCCGGAAAATAGATTTCCTTTAAAACCTCATTATAAGGAGTATTTTTCATGCTGAATGCAAATCTAGGGTTGTGATATAGTTTCTTCGTCTTTCTGACCTTGAATTACGCTGTTAAATGATGATATTTTTCAAATATTTTCTGATCATTTGCATTGCATTTGCATGGTGTCTATCGGTAACTGAGAGCATTAGGATATATTTTCCATGATCATTTTAAGTATAGAAGTGGTTGAATGTGCTAAGTTACGATTTTGAAACAAAAAGTTTTTTGAGCCGAAAAATATCCTGAACTATTACCTTCAATTTTTCTCATTTTTCTCCGGAAAATAGATTTCCTTTAAAACCTCATTATAAGGAGTATTTTTCATGCTGAATGCAAATCTAGGGTTGTGATATAGTTTCTTCGTCTTTCTGACCTTGAATTACGCTGTTAAATGATGATATTTTTCAAATATTTTCTGATCATTTGCATTGCATTTGCATGGTGTCTATCGGTAACTGAGAGCATTAGGATATATTTTCCATGATCATTTTAAGTATAGAAGTGGTTGAATGTGCTAAGTTACGATTTTGAAACAAAAAGTTTTTTGAGCCGAAAAATATCCTGAACTATTACCTTCAATTTTTCTCATTTTTCTCCGGAAAATAGATTTCCTTTAAAACCTCATTATAAGGAGTATTTTTCATGCTGAATGCAAATCTAGGGTTGTGATATAGTTTCTTCGTCTTTCTGACCTTGAATTACGCTGTTAAATGATGATATTTTTCAAATATTTTCTGATCATTTGCATTGCATTTGCATGGTGTCTATCGGTAACTGAGAGCATTAGGATATATTTTCCATGATCATTTTAAGTATAGAAGTGGTTGAATGTGCTAAGTTACGATTTTGAAACAAAAAGTTTTTTGAGCCGAAAAATATCCTGAACTATTACCTTCAATTTTTCTCATTTTTCTCCGGAAAATAGATTTCCTTTAAAACCTCATTATAAGGAGTATTTTTCATGCTGAATGCAAATCTAGGGTTGTGATATAGTTTCTTCGTCTTTCTGACCTTGAATTACGCTGTTAAATGATGATATTTTTCAAATATTTTCTGATCATTTGCATTGCATTTGCATGGTGTCTATCGGTAACTGAGAGCATTAGGATATATTTTCCATGATCATTTTAAGTATAGAAGTGGTTGAATGTGCTAAGTTACGATTTTGAAACAAAAAGTTTTTTGAGCCGAAAAATATCCTGAACTATTACCTTCAATTTTTCTCATTTTTCTCCGGAAAATAGATTTCCTTTAAAACCTCATTATAAGGAGTATTTTTCATGCTGAATACAAATCTAGGGTTGTGATATAGTTTCTTCGTCTTTCTGACCTTGAATTACGCTGTTAAATGATGATATTTTTCAAATATTTTCTGATCATTTGCATTGCATTTGCATGGTGTCTATCGGTAACTGAGAGCATTAGGATATATTTTCCATGATCATTTTAAGTATAGAAGTGGTTGAATGTGCTAAGTTACGATTTTGAAACAAAAAGTTTTTTGAGCCGAAAAATATCCTGAACTATTACCTTCAATTTTTCTCATTTTTCTCCGGAAAATAGATTTCCTTTAAAACCTCATTATAAGGAGTATTTTTCATGCTGAATGCAAATCTAGGGTTGTGATATAGTTTCTTCGTCTTTCTGACCTTGAATTACGCTGTTAAATGATGATATTTTTCAAATATTTTCTGATCATTTGCATTGCATTTGCATGGTGTCTATCGGTAACTGAGAGCATTAGGATATATTTTCCATGATCATTTTAAGTATAGAAGTGGTTGAATGTGCTAAGTTACGATTTTGAAACAAAAAGTTTTTTGAGCCGAAAAATATCCTGAACTATTACCTTCAATTTTTCTCATTTTTCTCCGGAAAATAGATTTCCTTTAAAACCTCATTATAAGGAGTATTTTTCATGCTGAATGCAAATCTAGGGTTGTGATATAGTTTCTTCGTCTTTCTGACCTTGAATTACGCTGTTAAATGATGATATTTTTCAAATATTTTCTGATCATTTGCATTGCATTTGCATGATGTCTATCGGTAAGTGAGAGCATTAGGATATATTTTCCATGATCATTTTAAGTATAGAAGTGGTTGAATGTGCTAAGTTACGATTTTGAAACAAAAAGTTTTTTGAGCCGAAAAATATCCTGAACTATTACCTTCAATTTTTCTCATTTTTCTCCGGAAAATAGATTTCCTTTAAAACCTCATTATAAGGAGTATTTTTCATGCTGAATGCAAATCTAGGGTTGTGATATAGTTTCTTCGTCTTTCTGACCTTGAATTACGCTGTTAAATGATGATATTTTTCAAATATTTTCTGATCATTTGCATTGCATTTACATGGTGTCTATCGGTAACTGAGAGCATTAGGATATATTTTCCATGATCATTTTAAGTATAGAAGTGGTTGAATGTGCTAAGTTTCGATTTTGAAACAAAAAGTTTTTTGAGCCGAAAAATATCCTGAACTATTACCTTCAATTTTTCTCATTTTTCTCCGGAAAATAGATTTCCTTTAAAACCTCATTATAAGGAGTATTTTTCATGCTGAATGCAAATTTAGGGTTGTGATATAGTTTCTTCGTCTTTCTGACCTTGAATTACGCTGTTAAATGATGATATTTTTCAAATATTTTATGATCATTTGCATTGCATTTGCATGATGTCTATCGGTAAGTGAGAGCATTAGGATATATTTTCCATGATCATTTTAAGTATAGAAGTGGTTGAATGTGCTAAGTTACGATTTTGAAACAAAAAGTTTTTTGAGCCGAAAAATATCCTGAACTATTACCTTCAATTTTTCTCATTTTTCTCCGGAAAATAGATTTCTTTAAAACCTTCAATATAAGGAGTATTTTTCATGCTGAATACAAATCTAGGGTTGTGATATAGTTTCTTCGTCTTTCTGACCTTGAATTACGCTGTTAAATGATGATATTTTTCAAATATTTTCTGATCATTAGCATTGCATTTGCATGGTGTCTATCGGTAACTGAGAGCATTAGGATATATTTTCCATGATCATTTTAAGTATAGAAGTGGTTGAATGTGCTAAGTTACGATTTTGAAACAAAAAGTTTTTTGAGCCGAAAAATATCCTGAACTATTACCTTCAATTTTTCTCATTTTTCTCCGGAAAATAGATTTCCTTTAAAACCTCATTATAAGGAGTATTTTTCATGCTGAATGCAAATCTAGGGTTGTGATATAGTTTCTTCGTCTTTCTGACCTTGAATTACGCTGTTAAATGATGATATTTTTCAAATATTTTCTGATCATTTGCATTGCATTTGCATGGTGTCTATCGGTAACTGAGAGCATTAGGATATATTTTCCATGATCATTTAAGTATAGAAGTGGTTGAATGTGCTAAGTTACGATTTTGAAACAAAAAGTTTTTTGAGCCGAAAAATATCCTGAACTATTACCTTCAATTTTTCGCATTTTTCACCGGAAAATAGATTTCCTTTAAAACCTCATTATAAGGAGTATTTTTCATGCTGAATGCAAATTTAGGGTTGTGATATAGTTTCTTCGTCTTTCTGACCTTGAATTACGCTGTTAAATGATGATATTTTTCAAATATTTTATGATCATTTGCATTGCATTTGCATGATGTCTATCGGTAACTGAGAGCATTAGGATATATTTTCCATGATCATTTTAAGTATAGAAGTGGTTGAATGTGCTAAGTTACGATTTTGAAACAAAAAGTTTTTTGAGCCGAAAAATATCCTGAACTATTACCTTCAATTTTTCTCATTTTTCTCCGGAAAATAGATTTCCTTTAAAACCTCATTATAAGGAGTATTTTTCATGCTGAATACAAATCTAGGGTTGTGATATAGTTTCTTCGTCTTTCTGACCTTGAATTACGCTGTTAAATGATGATATTTTTCAAATATTTTCTGATCATTTGCATTGCATTTGCATGGTGTCTATCGGTAACTGAGAGCATTAGGATATATTTTCCATGATCATTTTAAGTATAGAAGTGGTTGAATGTGCTAAGTTACGATTTTGAAACAAAAAGTTTTTTGAGCCGAAAAATATCCTGAACTATTACCTTCAATTTTTCTCATTTTTCTCCGGAAAATAGATTTCCTTTAAAACCTCATTATAAGGAGTATTTTTCATGCTGAATGCAAATCTAGGGTTGTGATATAGTTTCTTCGTCTTTCTGACCTTGAATTACGCTGTTAAATGATGATATTTTTCAAATATTTTCTGATCATTTGCATTGCATTTGCATGGTGTCTATCGGTAACTGAGAGCATTAGGATATATTTTCCATGATCATTTTAAGTATAGAAGTGGTTGAATGTGCTAAGTTACGATTTTGAAACAAAAAGTTTTTTGAGCCGAAAAATATCCTGAACTATTACCTTCAATTTTTCTCATTTTTCTCCGGAAAATAGATTTCCTTTAAAACCTCATTATAAGGAGTATTTTTCATGCTGAATGCAAATCTAGGGCTGTGATATAGTTTCTTCGTCTTTCTGACCTTGAATTACGCTGTTAAATGATGATATTTTTCAAATATTTTCTGATCATTTGCATTGCATTTACATGGTGTCTATCGGTAACTGAGAGCATTAGGATATATTTTCCATGATCATTTTAAGTATAGAAGTGGTTGAATGTGCTAAGTTTCGATTTTGAAACAAAAAGTTTTTTGAGCCGAAAAATATCCTGAACTATTACCTTCAATTTTTCGCATTTTTCACCGGAAAATAGATTTCCTTTAAAACCTCATTATAAGGAGTATTTTTCATGCTGAATGCAAATTTAGGGTTGTGATATAGTTTCTTCGTCTTTCTGACCTTGAATTACGCTGTTAAATGATGATATTTTTCAAATATTTTATGATCATTTGCATTGCATTTGCATGATGTCTATCGGTAACTGAGAGCATTAGGATATATTTTCCATGATCATTTTAAGTATAGAAGTGGTTGAATGTGCTAAGTTACGATTTTGAAACAAAAAGTTTTTTGAGCCGAAAAATATCCTGAACTATTACCTTCAATTTTTCTCATTTTTCTCCGGAAAATAGATTTTCTTTAAAACTTCAATATAAGGAGTATTTTTCATGCTGAATACAAATCTAGGGTTGTGATATAGTTTCTTCGTCTTTCTGACCTTGAATTACGCTGTTAAATGATGATATTTTTCAAATATTTTCTGATCATTTGCATTGCATTTGCATGGTGTCTATCGGTAACTGAGAGCATTAGGATATATTTTCCATGATCATTTTAAGTATAGAAGTGGTTGAATGTGCTAAGTTACGATTTTGAAACAAAAAGTTTTTTGAGCCGAAAAATATCCTGAACTATTACCTTCAATTTTTCTCATTTTTCTCCGGAAAATAGATTTCCTTTAAAACCTCATTGTAAGGAGTATTTTTCATGCTGAATACAAATCTAGGGTTGTGATATAGTTTCTTCGTCTTTCTGACCTTGAATTACGCTGTTAAATGATGATATTTTTCAAATATTTTCTGATCATTTGCATTGCATTTGCATGGTGTCTATCGGTAACTGAGAGCATTAGGATATATTTTCCATGATCATTTTAAGTATAGAAGTGGTTGAATGTGCTAAGTTACGATTTTGAAACAAAAAGTTTTTTGAGCCGAAAAATATCCTGAACTATTACCTTCAATTTTTCGCATTTTTCACCGGAAAATAGATTTCCTTTAAAACCTCATTATAAGGAGTATTTTTCATGCTGAATGCAAATTTAGGGTTGTGATATAGTTTCTTCGTCTTTCTGACCTTGAATTACGCTGTTAAATGATGATATTTTTCAAATATTTTATGATCATTTGCATTGCATTTGCATGATGTCTATCGGTAAGTGAGAGCATTAGGATATATTTTCCATGATCATTTTAAGTATAGAAGTGGTTGAATGTGCTAAGTTACGATTTTGAAACAAAAAGTTTTTTGAGCCGAAAAATATCCTGAACTATTACCTTCAATTTTTCTCATTTTTCTCCGGAAAATAGATTTCCTTTAAAACCTCATTATAAGGAGTATTTTTCATGCTGAATACAAATCTAGGGTTGTGATATAGTTTCTTCGTCTTTCTGACCTTGAATTACGCTGTTAAATGATGATATTTTTCAAATATTTTCTGATCATTTGCATTGCATTTGCATGGTGTCTATCGGTAACTGAGAGCATTAGGATATATTTTCCATGATCATTTTAAGTATAGAAGTGGTTGAATGTGCTAAGTTACGATTTTGAAACAAAAAGTTTTTTGAGCCGAAAAATATCCTGAACTATTACCTTCAATTTTTCTCATTTTTCTCCGGAAAATAGATTTCCTTTAAAACCTCATTATAAGGAGTATTTTTCATGCTGAATGCAAATCTAGGGTTGTGATATAGTTTCTTCGTCTTTCTGACCTTGAATTACGCTGTTAAATGATGATATTTTTCAAATATTTTCTGATCATTAGCATTGCATTTGCATGGTGTCTATCGGTAACTGAGAGCATTAGGATATATTTTCCATGATCATTTTAAGTATAGAAGTGGTTGAATGTGCTAAGTTACGATTTTGAAACAAAAAGTTTTTTGAGCCGAAAAATATCCTGAACTATTACCTTCAATTTTTCTCATTTATCTCCGGAAAATAGATTTCCTTTAAAACCTCATTATAAGGAGTATTTTTCATGCTGAATACAAATCTAGGGTTGTGATATAGTTTCTTCGTCTTTCTGACCTTGAATTACGCTGTTAAATGATGATATTTTTCAAATATTTTCTGATCATTTGCATTGCATTTGCATGGTGTCTATCGGTAACTGAGAGCATTAGGATATATTTTCCATGATCATTTTAAGTATAGAAGTGGTTGAATGTGCTAAGTTACGATTTTGAAACAAAAAGTTTTTTGAGCCGAAAAATATCCTGAACTATTACCTTCAATTTTTCTCATTTTTCTCCGGGAAAGAGATTTCCTTTAAAACCTCATTATAAGGAGTATTTTTCATGCTGAATGCAAATCTAGGGCTGTGATATAGTTTCTTCGTCTTTCTGACCTTGAATTACGCTGTTAAATGATGATATTTTTCAAATATTTTCTGATCATTTGAATTGTATTTACATGGTGTCTATCGGTAACTGAGAGCATTAGGATATATTTTCCATGATCATTTTAAGTATAGAAGTGGTTGAATGTGCTAAGTTTCGATTTTGAAACAAAAAGTTTTTTGAGCCGAAAAATATCCTGAACTATTTCGTAATACTTCAATTTTTCGCATTTTTCACCGGAAAATAGATTTCCTTTAAAACCTCATTATAAGGAGTATTTTTCATGCTGAATGCAAATTTAGTGTTTATTCGTCTTTCTGACCTTGAATTACGCTGTTAAATGATGATATTTTTCAAATATTTTATGATCATTTGCATTGCATTTGCATGATGTCTATCGGTAAGTGAGAGCATTAGGATATATTTTCCATGATCATTTTAAGTATAGAAGTGGTTGAATGTGCTAAGTTACGATTTTGAAACAAAAAGTTTTTTGAGCCGAAAAATATCCTGAACTATTACCTTCAATTTTTCTCATTTTTCTCCGGAAAATAGATTTCCTTTAAAACCTCATTATAAGGAGTATTTTTCATGCTGAATGCAAATCTAGGGTTGTGATATAGTTTCTTCGTCTTTCTGACCTTGAATTACGCTGTTAAATGATGATATTTTTCAAATATTTTCTGATCATTTGCATTGCATTTGCATGGTGTCTATCGGTAACTGAGAGCATTAGGATATATTTTCCATGATCATCTTAAGTATAGAAGTGGTTGAATGTGCTAAGTTACGATTTTGAAACAAAAAGTTTTTTGAGCCGAAAAGTATCCTGAACTATTACCTTCAATTTTTCGCATTTTTCACCGGAAAATAGATTTCCTTTAAAACCTCATTATAAGGAGTATTTTTCATGCTGAATGCAAATCTAGGGTTGTGATATAGTTTCTTCGTCTTTCTGACCTTGAATTACGCTGTTAAATGATGATATTTTTCAAATATTTTATGATCATTTGCATTGCATTTGCATGATGTCTATCGGTAAGTGAGAGCATTAGGATATATTTTCCATGATCATTTTAAGTATAGAAGTGGTTGAATGTGCTAAGTTCCGATTTTGAAACAAAAAGTTTTTTGAGCCGAAAAATATCCTGAACTATTACCTTCAATTTTTCTCATTTTTCTCCGGAAAATAGATTTCCTTTAAAACCTCATTATAAGGAGTATTTTTCATGCTGAATGCAAATCTAGGGCTGTGATATAGTTTCTTCGTCTTTCTGACCTTGAATTACGCTGTTAAATGATGATATTTTTCAAATATTTTCTGATCATTTGCATTGCATTTACATGGTGTCTATCGGTAACTGAGAGCATTAGGATATATTTTCCATGATCATTTTAAGTATAGAAGTGGTTGAATGTGCTAAGTTTCGATTTTGAAACAAAAAGTTTTTTGAGCCGAAAAATATCCTG
Source organism: Panulirus ornatus (assembly GCF_036320965.1). NCBI lineage: Eukaryota > Metazoa > Arthropoda > Malacostraca > Decapoda > Palinuridae > Panulirus > Panulirus ornatus. The sequence goes on along the minus strand of NC_092238.1, from coordinate 40,028,181 downwards.
AACTATTTCGTAATACTTCAATTTTTCGCATTTTTCACCGGAAAATAGATTTCCTTTAAAACCTCATTATAAGGAGTATTTTTCATGCTGAATGCAAATTTAGTGTTTATTCGTCTTTCTGACCTTGAATTACGCTGTTAAATGATGATATTTTTCAAATATTTTATGATCATTTGCATTGCATTTGCATGATGTCTATCGGTAAGTGAGAGCATTAGGATATATTTTCCATGATCATTTTAAGTATAGAAGTGGTTGAATGTGCTAAGTTCCGATTTTGAAACAAAAAGTTTTTTGAGCCGAAAAATATCCTGAACTATTACCTTCAATTTTTCTCATTTTTCTCCGGAAAATAGATTTTCTTTAAAACTTCAATATAAGGAGTATTTTTCATGCTGAATACAAATCTAGGATTGTGATATAGTTTCTTCGTCTTTCTGACCTTGAATTACGCTGTTAAATGATGATATTTTTCAAATATTTTCTTATCATTTGCATTGCATTTGCATGGTGTCTATCGGTAACTGAGAGCATTAGGATATATTTTCCATGATCATTTTAAGTATAGAAGTGGTTGAATGTGCTAAGTTACGATTTTGAAACAAAAAGTTTTTTGAGCCGAAAAGTATCCTGAACTATTACCTTCAATTTTTCTCATTTTTCTCCGGAAAATAGATTTCCTTTAAAACCTCATTATAAGGAGTATTTTTCATGCTGAATGCAAATCTAGGGTTGTGATATAGTTTCTTCGTCTTTCTGACCTTGAATTACGCTGTTAAATGATGATATTTTTCAAATATTTTCTGATCATTTGCATTGCATTTGCATGGTGTCTATCGGTAACTGAGAGCATTAGGTTATATTTTCCATGATCATTTTAAGTATGGAATTGGTTGAATGTGCTAAGTTACGATTTTGAAACAAAAAGTTTTTTGAGCCGAAAAATATCCTGAAAAATATACCTTCAATTTTTCTCATTTTTCTCCGGAAAATAGATTTCCTTTAAAACCTCATTATAAGGAGTATTTTTCATGCTGAATGCAAATCTAGGGTTGTGATATAGTTTCTTCGTCTTTCTGACCTTGAATTACGCTGTTAAATGATGATATTTTTCAAATATTTTCTGATCATTTGCATTGCATTTGCATGGTGTCTATCGGTAACTGAGAGCATTAGGATATATTTTCCATGATCATTTTAAGTATAGAAGTGGTTGAATGTGCTAAGTTACGATTTTGAAACAAAAAGTTTTTTGAGCCGAAAAATATCCTGAACTATTACCTTCAATTTTTCTCATTTTTCACCGGAAAATAGATTTCCTTTAAAACCTCATTATAAGGAGTATTTTTCATGCTGAATGCAAATTTAGGGTTGTGATATAGTTTCTTCGTCTTTCTGACCTTGAATTACGCTGTTAAATGATGATATTTTTCAAATATTTTATGATCATTTGCATTGCATTTGCATGATGTCTATCGGTAAGTGAGAGCATTAGGATATATTTTCCATGATCATTTTAAGTATAGAAGTGGTTGAATGTGCTAAGTTACGATTTTGAAACAAAAAGTTTTTTGAGCCGAAAAATATCCTGAACTATTACCTTCAATTTTTCTCATTTTTCTCCGGAAAATAGATTTCCTTTAAAACCTCATTATAAGGAGTATTTTTCATGCTGAATGCAAATCTAGGGTTGTGATATAGTTTCTTCGTCTTTCTGACCTTGAATTACGCTGTTAAATGATGATATTTTTCAAATATTTTCTGATCATTTGCATTGCATTTGCATGGTGTCTATCGGTAACTGAGAGCATTAGGATATATTTTCCATGATCATTTTAAGTATAGAAGTGGTTGAATGTGCTAAGTTACGATTTTGAAACAAAAAGTTTTTTGAGCCGAAAAATATCCTGAACTATTACCTTCAATTTTTCTCATTTTTCTCCGGAAAATAGATTTCCTTTAAAACCTCATTATAAGGAGTATTTTTCATGCTGAATGCAAATCTAGGGTTGTGATATAGTTTCTTCGTCTTTCTGACCTTGAATTACGCTGTTAAATGATGATATTTTTCAAATATTTTCTGATCATTTGCATTGCATTTGCATGGTGTCTATCGGTAACTGAGAGCATTAGGATATATTTTCCATGATCATTTTAAGTATAGAAGTGGTTGAATGTGCTAAGTTACGATTTTGAAACAAAAAGTTTTTTGAGCCGAAAAATATCCTGAACTATTACCTTCAATTTTTCGCATTTTTCTCCGGAAAATAGATTTCCTTTAAAACCTCATTATAAGGAGTATTTTTCATGCTGAATGCAAATCTAGGGTTGTGATATAGTTTCTTCGTCTTTCTGACCTTGAATTACGCTGTTAAATGATGATATTTTTCAAATATTTTCTGATCATTTGCATTGCATTTGCATGGTGTCTATCGGTAACTGAGAGCATTAGGATATATTTTCCATGATCATTTTAAGTATAGAAGTGGTTGAATGTGCTAAGTTACGATTTTGAAACAAAAAGTTTTTTGAGCCGAAAAATATCCTGAACTATTACCTTCAATTTTTCTCATTTTTCTCCGGAAAATAGATTTCCTTTAAAACCTCATTATAAGGAGTATTTTTCATGCTGAATACAAATCTAGGGTTGTGATATAGTTTCTTCGTCTTTCTGACCTTGAATTACGCTGTTAAATGATGATATTTTTCAAATATTTTCTGATCATTTGCATTGCATTTGCATGGTGTCTATCGGTAACTGAGAGCATTAGGATATATTTTCCATGATCATTTTAAGTATAGAAGTGGTTGAATGTGCTAAGTTACGATTTTGAAACAAAAAGTTTTTTGAGCCGAAAAATATCCTGAACTATTACCTTCAATTTTTCTCATTTTTCTCCGGAAAATAGATTTCCTTTAAAACCTCATTATAAGGAGTATTTTTCATGCTGAATGCAAATCTAGGGTTGTGATATAGTTTCTTCGTCTTTCTGACCTTGAATTACGCTGTTAAATGATGATATTTTTCAAATATTTTCTTATCATTTGCATTGCATTTGCATGGTGTCTATCGGTAACTGAGAGCATTAGGATATATTTTCCATGATCATTTTAAGTATAGAAGTGGTTGAATGTGCTAAGTTACGATTTTGAAACAAAAAGTTTTTTGAGCCGAAAAATATCCTGAACTATTACCTTCAATTTTTCGCATTTTTCTCCGGAAAATAGATTTCCTTTAAAACCTCATTATAAGGAGTATTTTTCATGCTGAATGCAAATTTAGGGTTGTGATATAGTTTCTTCGTCTTTCTGACCTTGAATTACGCTGTTAAATGATGATATTTTTCAAATATTTTCTGATCATTTGCATTGCATTTGCATGATGTCTATCGGTAACTGAGAGCATTAGGATATATTTTCCATGATCATTTTAAGTATAGAAGTGGTTGAATGTGCTAAGTTACGATTTTGAAACAAAAAGTTTTTTGAGCCGAAAAATATCCTGAACTATTACCTTCAATTTTTCTCATTTTTCTCCGGAAAATAGAATTTCCTTTAAAACCTCATTATAAGGAGTATTTTTCATGCTGAATACAAATCTAGGGTTGTGATATAGTTTCTTCGTCTTTCTGACCTTGAATTACGCTGTTAAATGATGATATTTTTCAAATATTTTCTGATCATTAGCATTGCATTTGCATGGTGTCTATCGGTAACTGAGAGCATTAGGATATATTTTCCATGATCATCTTAAGTATAGAAGTGGTTGAATGTGCTAAGTTACGATTTTGAAACAAAAAGTTTTTTGAGCCGAAAAGTATCCTGAACTATTACCTTCAATTTTTCTCATTTTTCTCCGGAAAATAGATTTCCTTTAAAACCTCATTATAAGGAGTATTTTTCATGCTGAATGCAAATCTAGGGTTGTGATATAGTTTCTTCGTCTTTCTGACCTTGAATTACGCTGTTAAATGATGATATTTTTCAAATATTTTCTGATCATTTGCATTGCATTTACATGGTGTCTATCGGTAACTGAGAGCATTAGGATATATTTTCCATGATCATTTTAAGTATAGAAGTGGTTGAATGTGCTAAGTTTCGATTTTGAAACAAAAAGTTTTTTGAGCCGAAAAATATCCTGAACTATTACCTTCAATTTTTCGCATTTTTCACCGGAAAATAGATTTCCTTTAAAACCTCATTATAAGGAGTATTTTTCATGCTGAATGCAAATTTAGGGTTGTGATATAGTTTATTCGTCTTTCTGACCTTGAATTACGCTGTTAAATGATGATATTTTTCAAATATTTTATGATCATTTGCATTGCATTTGCATGATGTCTATCGGTAAGTGAGAGCATTAGGATATATTTTCCATGATCATTTTAAGTATAGAAGTGGTTGAATGTGCTAAGTTACGATTTTGAAACAAAAAGTTTTTTGAGCCGAAAAATATCCTGAACTATTACCTTCAATTTTTCTCATTTTTCTCCGGAAAATAGATTTCCTTTAAAACCTCATTATAAGGAGTATTTTTCATGCTGAATGCAAATCTAGGGTTGTGATATAGTTTCTTCGTCTTTCTGACCTTGAATTACGCTGTTAAATGATGATATTTTTCAAATATTTTCTGATCATTTGCATTGCATTTGCATGGTGTCTATCGGTAACTGAGAGCATTAGGATATATTTTCCATGATCATTTTAAGTATAGAAGTGGTTGAATGTGCTAAGTTACGATTTTGAAACAAAAAGTTTTTTGAGCCGAAAAATATCCTGAACTATTACCTTCAATTTTTCTCATTTTTCTCCGGAAAATAGATTTCCTTTAAAACCTCATTATAAGGAGTATTTTTCATGCTGAATGCAAATCTAGGGTTGTGATATAGTTTCTTCGTCTTTCTGACCTTGAATTACGCTGTTAAATGATGATATTTTTCAAATATTTTCTGATCATTTGCATTGCATTTGCATGATGTCTATCGGTAAGTGAGAGCATTAGGATATATTTTCCATGATCATTTTAAGTATAGAAGTGGTTGAATGTGCTAAGTTACGATTTTGAAACAAAAAGTTTTTTGAGCCGAAAAATATCCTGAACTATTACCTTCAATTTTTCTCATTTTTCTCCGGAAAATAGATTTCCTTTAAAACCTCATTATAAGGAGTATTTTTCATGCTGAATGCAAATCTAGGGTTGTGATATAGTTTCTTCGTCTTTCTGACCTTGAATTACGCTGTTAAATGATGATATTTTTCAAATATTTTCTGATCATTTGCATTGCATTTGCATGGTGTCTATCGGTAACTGAGAGCATTAGGATATATTTTCCATGATCATTTTAAGTATAGAAGTGGTTGAATGTGCTAAGTTACGATTTTGAAACAAAAAGTTTTTTGAGCCGAAAAATATCCTGAACTATTACCTTCAATTTTTCTCATTTTTCTCCGGAAAATAGATTTCCTTTAAAACCTCATTATAAGGAGTATTTTTCATGCTGAATACAAATCTAGGGTTGTGATATAGTTTCTTCGTCTTTCTGACCTTGAATTACGCTGTTAAATGATGATATTTTTCAAATATTTTCTGATCATTAGCATTGCATTTGCATGGTGTCTATCGGTAACTGAGAGCATTAGGATATATTTTCCATGATCATTTTAAGTATAGAAGTGGTTGAATGTGCTAAGTTACGATTTTGAAACAAAAAGTTTTTTGAGCCGAAAAATATCCTGAACTATTACCTTCAATTTTTCTCATTTTTCTCCGGAAAATAGATTTCCTTTAAAACCTCATTATAAGGAGTATTTTTCATGCTGAATGCAAATCTAGGGTTGTGATATAGTTTCTTCGTCTTTCTGACCTTGAATTACGCTGTTAAATGATGATATTTTTCAAATATTTTCTGATCATTTGCATTGCATTTGCATGGTGTCTATCGGTAACTGAGAGCATTAGGATATATTTTCCATGATCATTTTAAGTATAGAAGTGGTTGAATGTGCTAAGTTACGATTTTGAAACAAAAAGTTTTTTCAGCCGAAAAATATCCTGAACTATTACCTTCAATTTTTCGCATTTTTCACCGGAAAATAGATTTCCTTTAAAACCTCATTATAAGGAGTATTTTTCATGCTGAATGCAAATTTAGGGTTGTGATATAGTTTCTTCGTCTTTCTGACCTTGAATTACGCTATTAAATGATGATATTTTTCAAATATTTTATGATCATTTGCATTGCATTTGCATGATGTCTATCGGTAAGTGAGAGCATTAGGATATATTTTCCATGATCATTTTAAGTATAGAAGTGGTTGAATGTGCTAAGTTACGATTTTGAAACAAAAAGTTTTTTGAGCCGAAAAATATCCTGAACTATTACCTTCAATTTTTCTCATATTTCTCCGGAAAATAGATTTCTTTAAAACTTCAATATAAGGAGTATTTTTCATGCTGAATACAAATCTAGGGTTGTGATATAGTTTCTTCGTCTTTCTGACCTTGAATTACGCTATTAAATGATGATATTTTTCAAATATTTTCTGATCATTTGCATTGCATTTGCATGGTGTCTATCGGTAACTGAGAGCATTAGGATATATTTTCCATGATCATTTTAAGTATAGAATTGGTTGAATGTGCTAAGTTACGATTTGGAAACAAAAAGTTTTTTGAGCCGAAAAATATCCTGAACTATTACCTTCAATTTTTCTTATTTATCTCCGGAAAATAGATTTCCTTAAAAACATCATTTTAAGGAGTATTTTTCATGCTGAATACAAATCTAGGGTTGTGATATAGTTTCTTCGTCTTTCTGACCTTGAATTACGCTGTTAAATGATGATATTTTTCAAATATTTTCTGATCATTAGCATTGCATTTGCATGGTGTCTATCGGTAACTGAGAGCATTAGGATATATTTTCCATGATCATCTTAAGTATAGAAGTGGTTGAATGTGCTAAGTTACGATTTTGAAACAAAAAGTTTTTTGAGCCGAAAAGTATCCTGAACTATTACCTTCAATTTTTCTCATTTTTCTCCGGAAAAGAGATTTCGTGTAAAACCTCATTATAAGGAGTATTTTTCATGCTGAATGCAAATCTAGGGCTGTGATATAGTTTCTTCGTCTTTCTGACCTTGAATTACGCTGTTAAATGATGATATTTTTCAAATATTTTCTGATCATTTGAATGGTATTTACATGGTGTCTATCGGTAACTGAGAGCATTAGGATATATTTTCCATGATCATTTTAAGTATAGAAGTGGTTGAATGTGCTAAGTCTCGATTTTGAAACAAAAAGTTTTTTGAGCCGAAAAATATCCTGAACTCTTTCGTAATACTTCAATTTTTCGCATTTTTCACCGGAAAATAGATTTCCTTTAAAACCTCATTATAAGGAGTATTTTTTATGCTGAATGCAAATTTAGTGTTTAATCGTCTTTCTGACCTTGAATTACGCTGTTAAATGATGATATTTTTCAAATATTTTATGATCATTTGCATTGCATTTGCATGATGTCTATCGGTAAGTGAGAGCATTAGGATATATTTTCCATGATCATTTTAAGTATAGAAGTGGTTGAATGTGCTAAGTTCCGATTTTGAAACAAAAGTTTTTTGAGCCGAAAAATATCCTGAACTATTACCTTCAATTTTTCTCATTTTTCTCCGGAAAATAGATTTTCTTTAAAACTTCAATATAAGGAGTATTTTTCATGCTGAATACAAATCTAGGATTGTGATATAGTTTCTTCGTCTTTCTGACCTTGAATTACGCTGTTAAATGATGATATTTTTCAAATATTTTCTTATCATTTGCATTGCATTTGCATGTTGTCTATCGGTAACTGAGAGCATTAGGTTATATTTTCCATGTTTATTTTAAGTATAGAAGTGGTTGAATGTGCTAAGTTACGATTTTGAAACAAAAAGTTTTTTGAGCCGAAAAGTATCCTGAACTATTACCTTCAATTTTTCTCATTTTTCTCCGGAAAATAGATTTCCTTTAAAACCTCATTATAAGGAGTATTTTTCATGCTGAATGCAAATCTAGGTTTGTGATATAGTTTCTTCGTCTTTCTGACCTTGAATTACGCTGTTAAATGATGATATTTTTCAAATATTTTCTGATCATTTGCATTGCATTTACATGGTGTCTATCGGTAACTGAGAGCATTAGGATATATTTTCCATGATCATTTTAAGTATAGAAGTCGTTGAATGTGCTAAGTTTCGATTTTGAAACAAAAAGTTTTTTTAGCCGAAAAATATCCTGAACTATTACCTTCAATTTTTCGCATTTTTCACCGGAAAATAGATTTCCTTTAAAACCTCATTATAAGGAGTATTTTTCATGCTGAATGCAAATTTAGGGTTGTGATATAGTTTCTTCGTCTTTCTGACCTTGAATTACGCTGTTAAATGATGATATTTTTCAAATATTTTATGATCATTTGCATTGCATTTGCATGATGTCTATCGGTAAGTGAGAGCATTAGGATATATTTTCCATGATCATTTTAAGTATAGAAGTGGTTGAATGTGCTAAGTTCCGATTTTGAATCAAAAAGTTTTTTGAGCCGAAAAATGTCCTGAACTATTATTACCTTCAATTTTTCTCATTTTTCTCCGGGAAAGAGATTTCCTGTAAAACCTCATTATAAGGAGTATTTTTCATGCTGAATGCAAATCTAGGGTTGTGATATAGTTTCTTCGTCTTTCTGACCTTGAATTACGCTGTTAAATGATGATATTTTTCAAATATTTTCTGATCATTTGCATTGCATTTGCATGGTGTCTATCGGTAACTGAGAGCATTAGGATATATTTTCCATGATCATTTTAAGTATAGTAGTCGTTGAATGTGCTAAGTTTCGATTTTGAAACAAAAAGTTTTTTGAGCCGAAAAATATCCTGAACTATTTCGTAATACTTCAATTTTTCGCATTTTTCAATGGAAAATAGATTTCCTTTAAAACCTCATTATAAGGAGTATTTTTCATGCTGAATGCAAATTTAGTGTTTATTCGTCTTTCTGACCTTGAATTACGCTATTAAATGATGATATTTTTCAAATATTTTCTTATCATTTGCATTGCATTTGCATGGTGTCTATCGGTAACTGAGAGCATTAGGATATATTTTCCATGATTATTTTAAGTATAGAAGTGGTTGAATGTGCTAAGTTACGATTTTGAAACAAAAAGTTTTTTGAGCCGAAAAATATCCTTCAATTTTTCTCATTTTTCTCCGGAAAATAGATTTTCTTTAAAACTTCAGTATAAGGAGTATTTTTCATGCTGAATACAAATCTAGGGTTGTGATATAGTTTCTTCGTCTTTCTGACCTTGAATTACGCTGTTAAATGATGATATTTTTCAAATATTTTCTTATCATTTGCATTGCATTTGCATGGTGTCTATCGGTAACTGATAGCATTAGGATATATTTTCCATGATTATTTTAAGTATAGAAGTGGTTGAATGTGCTAAGTTACGATTTTAAAACAAAAAGTTTTTTGAGCCGAAAAGTATCCTCAACTATTACCTTCAATTTTTCTCATTTTTTCCGGAAAATAGATTTCCTTTAAAATCTCATTATAAGGAGTATTTTTCATGCTGAATGCAAATTTAGGGTTGTGATATAGTTTCTTCGTCTTTCTGACCTTGAATTACGCTGTTAAATGATGATATTTTTCAAATATTTTATGATCATTTGCATTGCATTTGCATGATGTCTATCGGTAAGTGAGAGCATTAGTATATATTTTCCATGATCATCTTAAGTATAGAAGTGGTTGAATGTGCTAAGAGGACATGTGCTTGGAGGACAACAAAGATATCGGCAAGCGAACTTCGCCAAATCAGAGTAGATTCTCATCTTTTCCTTCCACCATCGCGCAATGTCTTCACTTCTTCCGTTGACTCTCTTTTCCTTCTGATAACCTCTCAGTATCTTCCTTTGGATATTGCCTTGCTGCATGTGTCTCTTCCGCTTCATCATCACTGCTGGAAGGAAGAGTAGAGGTCATTGCTTCATCTAATGTTCCATAGGTGTTGGTTGTGTTAATTGTTTCTCATCTCATCTTCGTTTTTTGGTTGGTTCGTCGTCTTCATTTGCCTTAGTGCTCAGCTGAGTGAGCGCTTCACGTAGTCTGGCAACTGATATCACTTGATCAGTGATATGAGAGGAGGGAAAGAATTAACTTTTATATCTTGGATCAAGATATGTTGCAACTTTGTAAAGAAAAATCTTCACTTTCAAGCCAGGAGAATCTTTTTTCATCAACTCGCATTGTTTGTGTCTTGATGTTTCCTACCTGTGTTGCTTATTTGTCTTGGGGTGACTCAATCATTGAATGGACATCTTGTTCAGAACCTAAAACTGAAGTATCAATTATTCTAGAAACTTCTTATGTGCTTGGCTGAAGAGTGGCTTTCAAGGAAACTGTAAGAGGGATCACATCACCTACTGTAGATGGAGTCACTCAATCCTTTTGTGATATCTTCTTAAGGCATCAAGTGGTGCTGAGTTGCTTTAGTTTGCACTTGCTCGCAGCATACAAACAGTGACTCCTTTAATTCCACTGTTCTTTTCAGCATGTGCCAGGTGCTATTCCAACTTGTGGGTGTATCATGCACAACACATAGCTTGGGTTCTTTTAGTCTGTCCTGAATCTTTAGTTCATTTTGTGCCATCGTTGAGTGATGAAAATGAGTAGCAATGCTGCAACATTTCTGAATTATCTTGTCTATTTCATCCTGTGATGATATTTCATTTTAAACAAATTGTTGTTTTTTTATGCGTAGCACAATCCAAATTATTTACAACTGATAGGAATGGAGTTATTTTCATATTTATTGCGTCATCACGCAGAACACAATGCACATTTATACTCGTCCTACTTCATCAACAAATCATCAAACTCTATAAATATACTCTCCTGTGTGCCGTTCTTGTAGTGGTTCAGCACCTAACACAGTTCATTCTTTCAAAGTCCAGATTGATAGCATGTGCAGTTAGACTCAGCAATGAAACACCAGCTGAGGTATCTGAGGTATCAGTTGTGAAGGAAATCTTGCTGCCTTCCTTCACTACATCAGTCAGTCCTTTTATTTCACTGAAAACAGATTTATACATGACATTGCATATCAATGAGGAATAAAAGCTTCGCTGCTTCAGCCCGTACTGTGGAGCAGCTTCAGTCATCAGTCTCATGAATCCTTTGTCCTCAACATGACTGATTGGTAAATCATCCATTACAAACATTTCTGCTACACACTTATCCAGTTTCTTTTATCTAAAGTTAGAATCATCCCACAATTTTCCACTCCGAGAATACTGTTGAATATTTCCTTGCTTAATGTCTAATTTCACTTTTTGCAAAGGATTTTTTTTTTGTCATTAGTTTGTCCTCTAATGTCTTTCTTTCTTCTGCTTCCAACTTTTCAAACGGTTCTTTGTGCTTTGATTTCAGTATTCAAAGATGTAGTTCCACGTGCATTTCGTGAATAATCTTATTTTCTTTTTTCGTTTTTTGCACAAAAGACACTGCGCTAAGTTATTTGGTTGTTCCATGAAGTACTTCAACGCTTGACTCTTTCTTGACGCCATTGTACACAAAAAAGAGAGTCAGTAAGGCTTCGTAGAGTTGATCATTTCACTTCAAGCAGTGTTATCGACTGACACTGCCTAACCCTGAGGTAAGCTCCTGTACGCTGCGTGATGACTCATATGACTCACGCCACCTCCCGCACAACATTTTATCGCGGAGTGATAAACGCTCATCGCTGCCAGTTCTAGTTTTTCAGTATTCTATTGAAAATTCACCACATCCTCTCTGTTTGTGGTAAGGATGTGGATGCTGATGCAGTTTTTTATTCTATCACAAACTTGGACGCGGTTACGGATGCAGATAACCGATACATCTCATATATATATATATATATATATATATATATATATAGAGAGAGAGAGAGAGAGAGAGAGAGAGAGAGAGAGAGAGAGAGAGAGAGAGATTGGGGTGTCTAAATGTGTGTGGATGTAACCAAGATGAGAAGAAAGGAGAGATAGGTTGTATGTTTGAGGAAAGGAACCTGGATGTTTTGGCTCTGAGTGAAACGAAACTCAAGGGTAAAGGGGAAGAGTGGTTTGGGAATGTCTTGAGTCAGGGGTTAGTGAGAGGACAAGAGCAAGGGAAAGAGTAGCACTACTCCTGAAACAGGAGTGGTGGGAGTATGTGATAGAGTGTAAGAAAGTAAACTCCAGATTGATATGGGGAAAACTGAAAGTTCATGGAGAGAGAGATGGGTGATTATTGGTGCATATGCACCTGGGCATGAGAAGAAAGATCATGAGAGGCAAGTGTTTTGGGAGCAGCTGAATGAGTGTGTTAGTGGTTTCGATGCACGAGACTGGGTTATAGTGATGGGTGATTTGAATGCAAAGGTGAGTAATGTGGCAGTTGAGGGAATAATTGGTATACATGGGGTGTTCAGTGTTGTAAATGGAAATGGTGAAGAGCTTATAGATTTATGTGCTGAAAAAGGACTGGTGATTGGGGATACCTGGTTTAAAAAGAGAGATATACATACGTATTCCTACGTAAGTAGGTGAGATGGCCAGAGAGCGTTATTGGATTACGTGTTAATTGATAGACGCGCGAAAGAGAGACTTTTGGATGTTAATGTGCTGAGAGGTGCAACTGGAGGGATGTCTGATCATTATCTTGTGGAGGCGAAGGTGAAGATTTGTAGGGGTTTTCAGAAAAGAAGAGTGAATGTTGGGGTGAAGAGAGTGGTGAGAGTAAGTGAGCTTGGGAAAGAGACTTGTGTGAGGAAGTACCAGGAGAGACTGAGTACAGAATGCAAAAAGGTGAGAACAAAGGGGGTAAGGGGAGTCCGGGAGGAATGGGATGTATGTAGGGAATCAGTGATGGATTGCGCAAAAGATGCTTGTGGCATGAGAAGCGTGGGAGGTGGGCAGATTAGAAAGGGTAGTGAGTGGTGGGATGAAGAAGTAAGATTGTTAGTGAAAGCGAAGGGAGAGGCATTTGGACGATTTTTGCAGGGAAATAATGGAAGTGAGTGGGAGATGTATAAAAGAAAGAGGCAGGAGGTCAAGAGAAAGGTGCAAGAGGTGAAAAAGAGGGTAAATGAGAGTTGGGGTGAGAGAGTATCACTAAATTTTAGGGAGAATAAAAAGATGTTTTGGAAGGAGGTAAATGAAGTGCGTAAGACAAGGGAACAAATGGGAACTTCAGTGAAGGGAGCTAATGGGGAGGTGATAACAAGTAGTGGTGATGTGAGAAGGAGATGGAGTGAGTATTTTGAAGGTTTCTTGAATGTGTTTGATGATAGAGTGGCAGATATAGGGTGTTTTGGTCGAGGTGGTATGCAAAGTGAAAGAGTTAGGGAAAATGATTTGGTAAACAGAGAAGAGGTAGTAAAAGCTTTGCGGAAGATGAAAGCCGGCACGGCAGCGGGTTTGGATGGTATTGCAGTGGAATTTATTAAAAAAGAGGGTGAATGTATTGTTGACTGGTTGGTAAAGTTATTTAATGTATGTATGACTCATGGTGAGGTGCCTGAGGATTGGCGGAATGCTTGCATAGTGCCATTGTACAAAGGCAAAGGGGACAAAGGTGAGTCCTCAAATTACAGAGGTAAAAGTAAGAGTATTCCTGGGAAATTGAATGGGAGGATATTGATTGAGAGGGTGAAGGTATGTACAGAGCATCAGACTGGGGAAGAGCAATGTGGTTTCAGAAGTGGTAGAGGATGTGTGGATCAGGTGTTTGCTTTGAAGAATGTATGTGAGAAATACTTAGAAAAGCAAATGGATTTGTATGTAGCATTTATGGATCTGGAGAAGGCATATGATAGAGTTGATAGAGATACTCTGTGGAAGGTATCAAGAATATATGGTGTGGGGGCAAGTTGTTAGAAGCAGTGAAAAGTTTTTATCGAGGATGTAAGGCATGTGTACGTGTAGGAAGAGAGGAAAGTAATTGGTTCTCAGTTTGCGGCAGGGGTGTGTGATGTCTCCATGGTTGTTTAATTTGTTTATGGATGGGGTTGTTAGGGAGGCGAATGCAAGAGTTTTGGAAAGAGGGGCAAGTATGCAGTCTGTTGTGGATGAGAGAGCTTGGGAAGTGAGTCAGTTGTTGTTCACTGATGATACAGCAGTGGTGGCTGATTCATGTGAGAAACTGCAGAAGCTGGTGACTGAGTTTGGTAAAGTGTGTGAAAAAAGAAACTTGAGAGTAAATGTGAATAAGAGCAAGGTTATTAGGTACAGTAGGGTTGAGGGTCAAGTTAATTGGGAGGTAAGTTCGAATGGAGAAAAACTGAAGGAAGTGGAGTGTTTTAGATATCTGGGAGTGGATGTGGCAGCGGATGGAACCATGGAAGCGGAAGCGAATCATAGGGTGGGGGAGGGGGCGAAAATCCTGGGAGCGTTGAAGAATGTGTGGAAGTCGAGAACTTTATCTCGGAAAGCAAAAATGGGTATGTTTGAAGGAATAGTGATTCCAACAATGCTGTATGGTTGCAAGACGTGGGTTATTGATAGAGTTGTGCGGAGGAGGGTGGATGTGCTAGAAATGAGATGTGTGAGGACAATATGTGGTGTGAGGTGGTTTGATCGAGTAAGTAATAATAGGGTAAGAGAGATGTGTGGTAATAAAAAGAGTGTGGTTGAGAGAGCAGAAGAGGGTGTTTTGAAATGGTTTGGTCACATGGAGAGAATGAGTGAGGAAAGATTGACAAAGAGGTTATATGTGTCAGAAGTGGAGGGAACGAGGAGAAATGGGAGACCAAATTGGAGGTGGAAAGATGGAGTGAAAAAGATTTTGAGTGATCGGAGCCTGAACATGCAGGAGGGTGAAAGGAGTGCAAGGAATAGAGTGAATTGGAACGATGTGGTATACCGGGGTCGACGTGCTGTCAATGCATTGAACCAGGCACGTGAAGTGTCTGGGGTAAACCATGGAAAGTTGTGTGGGGCCTGGATGTGGAAAGGGAGCTGTGGTTTCGGTGCATCATTACATGACAGCTAGAGACTGAGTGTGGACGAATGGGGCCTTTGTTGTCTTTTCCTAGCGCTACCTCGCACACATAAAGGGGGAGGGGGGTTGTTATTTCATGTGTGGCGAGATGGCGATGGAAATGAATAAAGGCAGACAGTATGAATTATGTACATGTGTATATATGTATATGTCTGTGTGTGTATATATATGTGTACATTGAGATGTATAGGTATGTATATTTGCGTGTGTGGACGTGTATGTATATACATGTGTATGTGGGTGGGTTGGGCCATTCTTTCGTCTGTTTCCTTGCGCTACCTCGCTAACACGGGAGACAGCGACAAAGCAAAATAAATAAATAAATAAATAAAATATATATGAAAAAAAAAAAAAAAAAAAAAAAAAAATATATATATATATATATATATATATATATATATATATATATATATATATATATATATATTATTTTATTATACTTTGTCGCTGTCTCCCGCGTTTGCGAGGTAGCGCAAGGAAACAGCCGAAAGAAATGGCCCCCCCCCCCCCATACACATGTATATACATACGTCCACACACGCAAATATACATGCCTACACAGCTTTCCATGGTTTACCCCAGACGCTTCACATGCCTTGATTCAATCTACTGACAGCACGTCAACCCCGGTATACCACATCGCTCCAATTCACTCTATTCCTTGCCCTCCTTTCACCCTCCTGCATGTTCAGGCCCCGATCACACAAAATCTTTTTCACTCCATCTTTCCATATATATATATATATATATATATATATATATATATTTTTTTTTTTTTTTTTTTTTTTTTTTTTTTGCTTTGTCGCTGTCTCCCGCGTTTGCGAGGTAGCGCAAGGAAACAGACGAAAGAAATGGCCCAACCCACCCCCATACACATGTATATACATACGTCCACACACGCAAATATACATACCTACACAGCTTTCCATGGTTTACCCCAGACGCTTCACATGCCCCGATTCAATCCACTGACAGCACGTCAACCCCGGTATACCACATCGCTCCAATTCACTCTATTCCTTGCCCTCCTTTCACCCTCCTGCATGTTCAGGCCCCGATCACACAAAATCTTTTTCACTCCATCTTTCCACCTCCAATTTGGTCTCCCTCTT
This sequence comes from Panulirus ornatus, assembly GCF_036320965.1. Taxonomy (NCBI): domain Eukaryota; kingdom Metazoa; phylum Arthropoda; class Malacostraca; order Decapoda; family Palinuridae; genus Panulirus; species Panulirus ornatus. The sequence goes on along the minus strand of NC_092238.1, from coordinate 40,011,993 downwards.
CTCCTCGTTCCCTCCACCTCCGACACATATATCCTCTTGGTCAATCTTTCCTCACTCATTCTCTCCATGTGCCCAAACCATTTCAAAACACCCTCTTCTGCTCTCTCAACCACGCTCTTTTTATTTCCACACATCTCTCTTACCCTTACGTTACTTACTCGATCAAACCACCTCACACCACACATTGTCCTCAAACATCTCATTTCCAGCACATCCATCCTCCTGCGCACAACTCTATCCATAGCCCACGCCTCGCAACCATACAACATTGTTGGAACCACTATTCCTTCAAACATACCCATTTTTGCTTTCCGAGATAATGTTCTCGACTTCCACACATTCTTCAAGGCTCCCAGAATTTTCGCCCCCTCCCCCACCCTATGATCCACTTCCGCTTCCATGGTTCCATCCGCTGCCAGATCCACTCCCAGATATCTAAAACACTTCACTTCCTCCAGTTTTTCTCCATTCAAACTCACCTCCCAATTGACTTGACCCTCTACCCTACTGTACCTAATATAACCTTGCTCTTATTCATATATAAATATATATCTATATATATATATATATATATAAATATATATCTCAATTTCTTTGCGCGCCAGGGAATGAAACCCGGGCCTTCAAGAACAGCTCTTGGTGGCATGGGTTCGATTTTCGGTCGCGCATTAATGTCCATTAACCATGTTTTATACGATTTTAAAGCTGTCTTTAAAGTACTTCAAAGCACAGAATTTGATTATTAAATCTGGAACAAGGATTGGTAGAACTACTTTCGTTAGATTTTGAAAATGTCTCATAATTTCTTGGCAAAATTATTGCGATGGCTGGTTAAGTCTTACCTGATATTGTATTGTTTAACCTAATTTTGTAAAACCCTCATGAAGGTGGTAGGGTCCTTGAGCGCAACGGTAAGGTCCCTGGGTATGATGTCGTGGTCTATGACCAGAGCCTTAGAAATCAAGCCAGTAAACAAGACCGTCTTATTCAAAAGGAACTGACGTCTTGCTCAAGGGTCGCACCATCGTGCTCAAGGTGTCGCTACGTCCTGTCCAAGGATTGTGCCATTGTGTTCAAGGGTCGTACCGTCCTGCTCAAGGATCGTGCCACCGTATTCATTGGCGGTACCTTCCTGCTCAAGGGGTTTACCGTCCTGCTCAAGGATTTGTACCATAGTGATCATATTGTCGTATCGTTCTGATGAGGGATTGTACCCTCGTGCTTAAGGTGTCGTACTATCGTCCTCAAGGATCGTACCATTGTGATCGAAGGTTGTACCGTGTTGCTTAAGTATCGTACCACCGTGCTCAAGGGTCTTACCGTCCTGCTCAAGGATCGTACCATAGCACTGCAGGGACGCTCTATACTAAACAACTTTTGTTATGTTTATTCCCTGGGATGCGAGTGTATTCGTCCAAACCATTAGGAAACAAACAGTGAATATCTAGGCCTGATAATTCTTAAGTTGGCGCGAGTAACAAACATTATTCTCCTGGATATGACAAAGGGAAATTGAGCACACTGCTGGGAATTTCACATATTCAAAATGAATCGTGTGGTAATGAATAACAGGAAGTTTATGATATATCTCCAGAGTTCCCAGTATAAATCAGACCCATGCACACATAATGACAGAGCTAATTATGTTGTACTCTGAACTCCAGCATTAAGGAGTGGGGTTGAATATTACCCAGGGAAAGATAGAAAAAAATGAACATATGTTCGTATTTTTCTTTAAAGGCGCTGTGGAAGGGATGAGGAAGTTTTATCACAGTAAGTACGCAGTCAAGCTCTTTTTGCAAGTGTTCTTGCCAAAGTCAGGTTTTCCCCCTTGTGCAATTAAGAGGATTATATTCACATCTCGCCGGAAAGATCAGGATGTGCAAGGTGAGAAGACACACCAGCACGAGACGTGAGCTCTTTTGAAGACTATAACGAGGCAGGGAGAAAGAAAAACTTTCCCTGGAAAAAGTAGGTAGAAAGAAAGATGAACATCATGTAGATAGAATTTCTTTTACACGAGTATTTGACTGGCTTGAGTGAACATCATGTAGAGAGAGACTTCCTTTTCCGCGATATTTGACCGGCGTTTCTAAGGGTAAGAGGGAGTTTACAGACAAATGAGACAGACCTGTAGGAGGAAGGCAGAGTGAACGGGAGAATAAGGTTGATGCAGTAGATAAGAGATCGCAGTCCCAACATGGGAAGTTCACTGGAGCGCAGTGGAGAACGACAGTGTAGTGTGAACTAACTTTGAAATGTGATCTTTTTTAGGAAGGGAGAATAAAAAGGAGATAAGATGGCTGTCAAAGGGAAGATGATAATACTAATGAGAGTAAAACGCGAGCGAAAGTGATGAGGTACGAGGCAAGAGAAAGATGGTCAAAGAGCTAACAGAGCATTGTGAGTAGAGTGAATTGTATTCGTGGGAAACTTTATTGTTTCGTGAAATACGAAAAGAAATGAAGAGAGTCGGGCTCGTTTGAACTGAAAAGTAGGAAGAATGCCTTCTGAAACAAAAGGAGAAAAAAAAAAATACGTATAACAAAGAGGGAAGCACGTATTGAAGAATGGCGCCTGCGAGGAGTAACCACAGCATGTGTGGGTGTTTGGGCTGCCTTCCTGACACACCAGAACGGTCCCGCTGACGAAGGAGGAACAATACTCATACATTTGGGCTCGTGAATAGGTTTTCCATGAAGACAAAAGTGAAGATAAAAGGGGAAAAACACCTAATGTACAATATGTGATAAAGAAATATAGATATGATATGAAAAAGACCAAATAAATTGTGGAAAGTGTCAATAGAATGTGTGGATTATACGTAGTTACCTGAAGAAATTCTTAGGGGAAGCGTGTGAATTGACTTGCATGATGGCTCCACTCTGCAGAAATGAGGACGCATCAACGCAAGGCTTCTCTCGCACAGGATGTGATGAAAGGAATGAAAGCATTCAAGATGAAATGAGAGAGAGAGAGAGAGAGAGAGAGAGAGAGAGAGAGAGAGAGAGAGAGAGAGAGAGAGAGAGAGAGAGAGAGAGGTGGGGCGACTGTGTGTGTAAGGGATTTTGCCGTCATTAGGCGTAATTACTCATTTGTAATTACGTATTTGTACTGTACCGGGAGAGGAGTTTTACACTCGTGGGGCCCCAATCTCTCGAATATTTTCTACTATCATACATTCTTTTTTTAAGTTTCTTTGAGCTGTCGGCACTAGATATTGCCTCATACAGTTTATGTCATTCATCCACTTATCATATATTGTAAAAAAATACTTCTTGTCATCTTTTCATGAAGTTTCTCGTTCAGTTTCAACTTATGTCCTGTGGCTGTTCTGTCTTTACGTACATCTCTCGACGAACTGCTCATTGTCCTCATCATCATATTAAGTTGAGAACATGAAGGTTGTCATCAGGTCACCTCATACTCTTCTCTCTTCTGTGATCGGCAGTTTCGAGGCCGCTAGCCTTTCGCAATAACTAAATTCTCTTGTTTCTGGTACTATCTCTGTTGCCTTCCTCTACACTTTCTCTATTAGCTCTTTGTACATGTTCAAGTGCGGTGACCAGACTTGAGAGGCATATCCTGGTTTTGGCCTAATGTAGGATGTGAACAGTGTTCTAAACATTTCTTAAAAAATGTACTTGAATACTTCCCTAATATTTGCCCGGAGACAGATTTTCACCTTTAGTATTCTACTGATGTGGAAGTTTAGCAACAGGCTACGGATGATATCAACTCGCAAGTCCCTCCCACACGCACATTCCTGCAGCTCATATCCTGCAACTTACTTTTCATACTCAAGTCTTCTCTCGCCGTGTCTCATCTTAATTACTTTACACTTATTTGTGGTGGATTTCATTAACCATGTATCAGACCAACACTAGAGTATTCTTGGTCTCCTCGTTAGTTCATTAATCCTCCTCGTTTGTTATACTGCCCTTGTTAATACCTTGGTATCCTCTGCAATCATGTTCACGTCGGATTCTCATCCTTCTGGGCCAAGGAGAGCAATGGTCCCAAGATGGAATCCTGTGGAACGCCACTGATGACTTCAACCCATATCAGAAAGGCTGGCCTATCTCGCGTCCCTTCTTCCCTTTAGCTAACAATATCTACCCATAGAAATCGCTCCTCCTCCCCCCTTCCCCTTATTCCATTATGAAGACCCAACTTTTTTTATAAGCCTTCAGTATTAGCATAGTGTCAAATGCTTTCTGGCATTGTGTGTGCGCGTCAGAGTGCAACTGCGAGAAAATAACATTATCTCGGAAAGCAAAAATGGGTATGTTTGAAGGAATAGTGGTTCCAACAATGTTGTATGGTTGCGAGGCGTGGGCTATGGATAGAGTTGTGCGCAGGAGGATGGATGTGCTGGAAATGAGATGTTTGAGGGACAATGTGTGGTGTGAGGTGTTTGATCGAGTGAGTAACGTAAGGGTAAGAGAGATGTGTGGTAATAAAAAGAGTGTGGTTGAGAGAGCAGAAGAGGGTGTTTTGAAATGGTTTGGTCACATGGAGAGAATGAGTGAGGAAAGATTGACAAAGAGGTTATATGTGTCAGAAGTGGAGGGAACGAGGAGAAATGGGAGACCAAATTGGAGGTGGAAAGATGGAGTGAAAAAGATTTTGAGTGATCGGAGCCTGAACATGCAGGAGGGTGAAAGGCGTGCAAGGAATAGAGTGAATTGGAACGATGTGGTATACCGGGGTCGACGTGCTGTCAATGCATTGAACCAGGCACGTGAAGTGTCTGGGGTAAACCATGGAAAGTTGTGTGGGGCCTGGATGTGGAAAGGGAGCTGTGGTTTCGGTGCATCATTACATGACAGCTAGAGACTGAGTGTGGACGAATGGGGCCTTTGTTGTCTTTTCCTAGCGCTACCTCGCACACATAAAGGGGGAGGGGGGTTGTTATTTCATGTGTGGCGAGATGGCGATGGAAATGAATAAAGGCAGACAGTATGAATTATGTACATGTGTATATATGTATATGTCTGTGTGTGTATATATATGTGTACATTGAGATGTATAGGTATGTATATTTGCGTGTGTGGACGTGTATGTATATACATGTGTATGTGGGTGGGTTGGGCCATTCTTTCGTCTGTTTCCTTGCGCTACCTCGCTAACACGGGAGACAGCGACAAAGCAAAATAAATAAATAAATAAATAAAATATATATGAAAAAAAAAAAAAAAAAAAAAAATATATATATATATATATATATATATATATATATATATATATATATATATATATATATATTATTTTATTATACTTTGTCGCTGTCTCCCGCGTTTGCGAGGTAGCGCAAGGAAACAGACGAAAGAAATGGCCCCCCCCCCCCATACACATGTATATACATACGTCCACACACGCAAATATACATGCCTACACAGCTTTCCATGGTTTACCCCAGACGCTTCACATGCCTTGATTCAATCTACTGACAGCACGTCAACCCCGGTATACCACATCGCTCCAATTCACTCTATTCCTTGCCCTCCTTTCACCCTCCTGCATGTTCAGGCCCCGATCACACAAAATCTTTTTCACTCCATCTTTCCATATATATATATATATATATATATATATATATATATATTTTTTTTTTTTTTTTTTTTTTTTTTTTTGCTTTGTCGCTGTCTCCCGCGTTTGCGAGGTAGCGCAAGGAAACAGACGAAAGAAATGGCCCAACCCACCCCCATACACATGTATATACATACGTCCACACACGCAAATATACATACCTACACAGCTTTCCATGGTTTACCCCCAGACGCTTCACATGCCCCGATTCAATCCACTGACAGCACGTCAACCCCGGTATACCACATCGCTCCAATTCACTCTATTCCTTGCCCTCCTTTCACCCTCCTGCATGTTCAGGCCCCGATCACACAAAATCTTTTTCATCTCCATCTTTCCACCTCCAATTTGGTCTCCCTCTTCTCCTCGTTCCCTCCACCTCCGACACATATATCCTCTTGGTCAATCTTTCCTCACTCATTCTCTCCATGTGCCCAAACCATTTCAAAACACCCTCTTCTGCTCTCTCAACCACGCTCTTTTTATTTCCACACATCTCTCTTACCCTTACGTTACTTACTCGATCAAACCACCTCACACCACACATTGTCCTCAAACATCTCATTTCCAGCACATCCATCCTCCTGCGCACAACTCTATCCATAGCCCACGCCTCGCAACCATACAACATTGTTGGAACCACTATTCCTTCAAACATACCCATTTTGCTTTCCGAGATAATGTTCTCGACTTCCACACATTCTTCAAGGCTCCCAGAATTTTCGCCCCCTCCCCCACCCTATGATCCACTTCCGCTTCCATGGTTCCATCCGCTGCCAGATCCACTCCCAGATATCTAAAACACTTCACTTCCTCCAGTTTTTCTCCATTCAAACTTACCTCCCAATTGACTTGACCCTCTACCCTACTGTACCTAATATAACCTTGCTCTTATTCATATATAAATATATATCTATATATATATATATATATATATAAATATATATCTCAATTTCTTTGCGCGCCAGGGAATGAAACCCGGGCCTTCAAGAACAGCTCTTGGTGGCATGGGTTCGATTTTCGGTCGCGCATTAATGTCCATTAACCATGTTTTATACGATTTTAAAGCTGTCTTTAAAGTACTTCAAAGCACAGAATTTGATTATTAAATCTGGAACAAGGATTGGTAGAACTACTTTCGTTAGATTTTGAAAATGTCTCATAATTTCTTGGCAAAATTATTGCGATGGCTGGTTAAGTCTTACCTGATATTGTATTGTTTAACCTAATTTTGTAAAACCCTCATGAAGGTGGTAGGGTCCTTGAGCGCAACGGTAAGGTCCCTGGGTATGATGTCGTGGTCTATGACCAGAGCCTTAGAAATCAAGCCAGTAAACAAGACCGTCTTATTCAAAAGGAACTGACGTCTTGCTCAAGGGTCGCACCATCGTGCTCAAGGTGTCGCTACGTCCTGTCCAAGGATTGTGCCATTGTGTTCAAGGGTCGTACCGTCCTGCTCAAGGATCGTACCACCGTATTCATTGGCGGTACCTTCCTGCTCAAGGGGTTTACCGTCCTGCTCAAGGATTTGTACCATCGTGATCATATTGTCGTATCGTTCTGATGCGGGATTGTACCCTCGTGCTTAAGGTGTCGTACTATCGTCCTCAAGGATCGTACCATTGTGATCGAAGGTTGTACCGTGTTGCTTAAGTATCGTACCACCGTGCTCAAGGGTCTTACCGTCCTGCTCAAGGATCGTACCATAGCACTGCAGGGACGCTCTATACTAAACAACTTTTGTTATGTTTATTCCCTGGGATGCGAGTGTATTCGTCCAAACCATTAGGAAACAAACAGTGAATATCTAGGCCTGATAATTCTTAAGTTGGCGCGAGTAACAAACATTATTCTCCTGGATATGACAAAGGGAAATTGAGCACACTGCTGGGAATTTCACATATTCAAAATGAATCGTGTGGTAATGAATAACAGGAAGTTTATGATATATCTCCAGAGTTCCCAGTATAAATCAGACCCATGCACACATAATGACAGAGCTAATTATGTTGTACTCTGAACTCCAGCATTAAGGAGTGGGGTTGAATATTACCCAGGGAAAGATAGAAAAAAATGAACATATGTTCGTATTTTTCTTTAAAGGCGCTGTGGAAGGGATGAGGAAGTTTTATCACAGTAAGTACGCAGTCAAGCTCTTTTTGCAAGTGTTCTTGCCAAAGTCAGGTTTTCCCCCTTGTGCAATTAAGAGGATTATATTCACATCTCGCCGGAAAGATCAGGATGTGCAAGGTGAGAAGACACACCAGCACGAGACGTGAGCTCTTTTGAAGACTATAACGAGGCAGGGAGAAAGAAAAACTTTCCCTGGAAAAAGTAGGTAGAAAGAAAGATGAACATCATGTAGATAGAATTTCTTTTACACGAGTATTTGACTGGCTTGAGTGAACATCATGTAGAGAGAGACTTCCTTTTCCGCGAATATTTGACCGGCGTTTCTAAGGGTAAGAGGGAGTTTACAGACAAATGAGACAGACCTGTAGGAGGAAGGCAGAGTGAACGGGAGAATAAGGTTGATGCAGTAGATAAGAGATCGCAGTCCCAACATGGGAAGTTCACTGGAGCGCAGTGGAGAACGACAGTGTAGTGTGAACTAACTTTGAAATGTGATCTTTTTTAAGGAAGGGAGAATAAAAAGGAGATAAGATGGCTGTCAAAGGGAAGATGATAATACTAATGAGAGTAAAACGCGAGCGAAAGTGATGAGGTACGAGGCAAGAGAAAGATGGTCAAAGAGCTAACAGAGCATTGTGAGTAGAGTGAATTGTATTCGTGGGAAACTTTATTGTTTCTTGAAATACGAAAAGAAATGAAGAGAGTCGGGCTCGTTTGAACTGAAAAGTAGGAAGAATGCCTTCTGAAACAAAAGGAGAAAAAAAAGAAATACGTATAACAAAGAGGGAAGCACGTATTGAAGAACTGGCGCCTGCGAGGAGTAACCACAGCATGTGTGGGTGTTTGGGCTGCCTTCCTGACACACCAGAACGGTCCAGCTGACGAAGGAGGAACAATACTCATACATTTGGGCTCGTGAATAGGTTTTCCATGAAGACAAAAGTGAAGATAAAAGGGGAAAAACACCTAATGTACAATATGTGATAAAGAAATATAGATATGATATGAAAAAGACCAAATAAATTGTGGAAAGTGTCAATAGAATGTGTGAATATACGTAGTTACCTGAAGAAATTCTTAGGGGAAGCGGTGAATTGACTTGCATGATGGCTCCACTCTGCAGAAATGAGGACGCATCAACGCAAGGCTTCTCTCGCACAGGATGTGATGAAAGGAATGAAAGCATTCAAGATGAAATGAGAGAGAGAGAGAGAGAGAGAGAGAGAGAGAGAGAGAGAGAGAGAGAGAGAGAGAGAAGAGGTGGGGGCGACTGTGTGTGTAAGGGATTTTGCCGTCATTAGGCGTAATTACTCATTTGTAATTACGTATTTGTACTGTACCGGGAGAGGAGTTTTACACTCGTGGGGCCCCCATCTCTCGAATATTTTCTACTATCATACATTCTTTTTTTAAGTTTCTTTGAGCTGTCGGCACTAGATATTGCCTCATACAGTTTATGTCATTCATCCACTTATCATATATTGTAAAAAAATACTTCTTGTCATCTTTTCATGAAGTTTCTCGTTCAGTTTCAACTTATGTCCTGTGGCTGTTCTGTCTTTACGTACATCTCTCGACGAACTGCTCATTGTCCTCATCATCATATTAAGTTGAGAACATGAAGGTTGTCATCAGGTCACCTCATACTCTTCTCTCTTCTGTGATCGGCAGTTTCGAGGCCGCTAGCCTTTCGCAATAACTAAGTTCTCTTGTTTCTGGTACTATCTCTGTTGCCTTCCTCTACACTTTCTCTATTAGCTCTTTGCACATGTTCAAGTGCGGTGACCAGACTTGAGAGGCATATCCTGGTTTTGGCCTAATGTAGGATGTGAACAGTGTTCTAAACATTTCTTAAAAAATGTACTTGAATACTTCCCTAATATTTGCCCGGAGACAGATTTTCACCTTTAGTATTCTACTGATGTGGAAGTTTAGCAACAGGCTACGGATGATATCAACTCGCAAGTCCCTCCCACACGCACATTCCTGCAGCTCATATCCTGCAACTTACTTTTCATACTCAAGTCTTCTCTCGCCGTGTCTCATCTTAATTACTTTACACTTATTTGTGGTGGATTTCATTAACCATGTATCAGACCAACACTAGAGTTATTCTTGGTCTCCTCGTTAGTTCATTAATCCTCCTCGTTTGTTATACTGCCCTTGTTAATACCTTGGTATCCTCTGCAATCATGTTCACGTCGGATTCTCATCCTTCTGGGCCAAGGAGAGCAATGGTCCCAGGATGGAATCCTGTGGAACGCCACTGATGACTTCAACCCATATCAGAAAGGCTGGCCTATCTCGCGTCCCTTCTTCCCTTTAGCTAACAATATCTACCCATAGAAATCGCTCCTCCTCCCCCCTTCCCCTTATTCCATTATGAAGACCCAACTTTTTTTATAAGCCTTCAGTATAGCATAGTGTCAAATGCTTTCTGGCATTGTGTGTGCGCGTCAGAGTGCAACTGCGAGAAATAACATTATCTCGGAAAGCAAAAATGGGTATGTTTGAAGGAATAGTGGTTCCAACAATGTTGTATGGTTGCGAGGCGTGGGCTATGGATAGAGTTGTGCGCAGGAGGATGGATGTGCTGGAAATGAGATGTTTGAGGACAATGTGTGGTGTGAGGTGGTTTGATCGAGTGAGTAACGTAAGGGTAAGAGAGATGTGTGGAAATAAAAAGAGCGTGGTTGAGAGAGCAGAAGAGGGTGTTTTGAAGTGGTTTGGGCACATGGAGAGAATGAGTGAGGAAAGATTGACCAAGAGGATATATGTGTCGGAGGTGGAGGGAACGAGGAGAAGAGGGAGACCAAATTGGAGGTGGAAAGATGGAGTGAAAAAGATTTTGTGGGATCGGGGCCTGAACATGCAGGAGGGTGAAAGGCGGGCAAGGAATAGAGTGAATTGGAGCGATGTGGTATACCGGGGTTGACGTGCTGTCAGTGGATTGAATCAAGGCATGTGAAGCGTCTGGGGTAAACCATGGAAAGCTGTGTAGGTATGTATATTTGCGTGTGTGGACGTATGTATATACATGTGTATGGGAGGGGGGTTGGGCCATTTCTTTCGTCTGTTTCCTTGCGCTACCTCGCAAACGCGGGAGACAGCGACAAAGTATAGTAATAATAATAATAATATATATATGTATATATATATATATATATATATATATATATATATATATATATATATATATATATATATATATATATATATTCAAAAAAGGATTAACTGATCACATATATCTTGCCAAAAACTTATAAAAAGACGGCCTGGCATGAATTTGCTCACCATGCATTGATAAGCACCCCTCGTTTTGAAATATTTACTCTCCTGATTTGCATCCCTTGCAGCCTCACATAGCAAAATACGTTTCATTATTTTTCCCCCCCTCTGTATCGTATTTTACGCAGGCATCAAATAATAATTTATCTGTCAGTGCATATCTGATCGGAACTGACTATCAGATTGCTTCACGTTCTGTTACACTGACAGCTCTTTTTTTTTTTTTTTCACATTTTCGCTCTCGAGCTTAATTTTCAATCTGTTTCCTTCATTCACAGTTTGCCAGTTGAATACCATATACGATCCCGAGTTTGTTTTGTTTATATTCTCTCGTTGGTAAAGACGTACCTGGACAACAGGATTGTAAGTCTTATCAGAGGATTGTGGAGATAAGAATTTATGTAACGTAGATGATATTCCTTATAGGGTGTTGTCACTCTGAAGGTACAAATGCCATTACTGATGAAGGCAATACCTTGATGCCATCATCTTCTCCGTAGAAATTATGAAGACTGTCCTGTGGTTGCACTCGATCTCTTCCTCCTTAACTAGTGAAATACTGTCCACTTGTGGTGCCGATGTGTCGATTTGGTATTGACTTACTGTATCAACCTTCTTCTCCTGCCGATAACATCTCTTCGTCTTCTCCCTCTCTATTTTTCTTACATATATTTCTTACTACTTACTCCTAATATTCAAAGGTATATCCCATATTTTTACTTCATTTTAGAGTTTTCCTCTTTTCCATTCAAAATTCCTTTTGAGGATGGTTATAAAGTAGGCTGAAGAAAGTAATATCAAAAATTGTATATCTTACGTGGTGTGTGTGTGTGTGTGTGTGTCAATGACGAGGAAGTCAATTAACTCCTACTTGTGGGGAGAGTGTTCCTGATTGTATAGAAAATTGATTTCCTCGCTCGGCTCCGTTATCAGTCCCTGCAAGTAGGTTAAGGAGTTCGTGGTTGTACAGTAGGTCCAACACTGTCTATGAATACGACCAACAATAAAGTAAGAATGCCAAAAGTGTGCTACGTAAGCTCAAGGATTCCCACAGGTTAGATGATGGGTTCAGCTGAAGTTGCTCATACTATGGACAGATGTCTGGAAGGCTACCATGGCCACGTCTGTAGGGCTGCTGATAGAACCCGTGGGTGTTGTCTGACGCAGGTGTCGCTTCGACTATTCATAGTTAGGCCCCTAACTATCGTTGAAACCCACACACTGGCAACACTTAGCAAACCCCCTTAACTGTTGAGGTGTTTGTCAAGTGTTGGTGTGACAGTGTCTCTGCGTCAGTTCACTGGATTGCCTAGGTGACCTAGCCTATGAAGTCTGTGAGTGTGCAACAACACCTAGGCTTTACGTATTCTAGCTGTACACGTTAGCACTGTTCTGAGCGATCCTGACTCTGCCGCAGTAATTGTTACTAATGGCTGTCAGTTGGATGTGCTCCTTGTTGTTCCGAGTGGCTTTATTACGGACGACTTCTGGTACTAAATGGTGTGTGTGTGTTCAGTCCCGCATGATACTTGTACAGGTAAAACTTGCTTAACCCTATAAGGCAAAGAATCAGGGGTCATCGAGGCAGAGAATCTGTGGACTTGGGAGTAATAACAGACCAGTTTTACATCACTGTGGCTCTTGTACGCATAATGGGGAAACTACTCACTGGAGATGGTCACTGTAAGCTTCACTAGTTCTGCTGGGATTTTTTAAAGCTCCTAGTTCTTCATTAAGACTCACAGAATAGCTGTTGTACCCCTTCAAAAGCGGTTCGAGATCGATGTGGTTTTCTTCCTACTACAGAGGACACTGGAGTCTGGTAAAGTAAATCTCTATACAGTATCTTAGGAGTCACGTAATGGATGCCTTTTTAGTGTTTTCCATACCGACAGATGGGTAAAAGGGCACGAGGAAGACGAAAATAAGAAACAGGAATTTTTTCTTCTAAGCTCGTTTCGACGACGTCTTCTTCAGGAGAATAATAATCAGAGGAAGCTAAACCAGTTGAGATGGCTGCCTTCGAGGTAAGCCCGTATCAAGAGAAGTGAGAGGACGCTGGTGCTTAGTGTGTCCATCCTTACAGCACCGTGATGTAGCGATGCTTTGACAAGTGAAGGTTAACTAGAGCCTCAGTGCCTTGGTCACTAGATGGAAATAGCCACATTCCAGCCACTACGGTAATCTGATGGAGAATGGCGCTTGATGAGCCCGGACACGTGGCAAGGACATAAGGATCTTACAGTGGGTCACATTCATTGGAAATCTTGCCATCAGCTCCAGTAACACTCACTGTGTAGTCTGTAGCCTCCGGTGCTCAGCTCACAGAGTCAGCTGCCACACTCAGCATGTCTGCGTGTCACTGGTGATTGATAGATAACCAATTAGATAAGAAGTTATGGTCTTGTCATATCAGTGAACATAGGATAAGAAGGACTCTTGACTATGATTTTCATGAAATCGTTTAATCTACTTTACTGTGACGTGTCTACACAAGATCCTGAGGCATTACAAAAGATAATATCATCAGTTGAAACTTATTACGTGAAACTGACGTAAGTTTGTTAGTTCCCTGGTGCATAGGGGTGACAACTGCTATGTGACCATGTCATTACCCTCCCATAAAACGATTACCGATAATTAGGCGATATTGTTCAATGGGTCGTTCCTGTGTTAGAAGCTAAAGAGAAAAACCACAGGACGTCGATCCGTATAATACGTAATGGTTTTGTAAAGGGAATAGTGGTTGTGTAGAAGCTTGCTCCTTAGGAACGCTACCGTGTCATAAAACAGAAAGTGGATGTTGCGATGTGGTACCCTGACACATTATCTCTTTATCATAACTGAGACGGCACTGGCAACTGAATGTCTTAATAAAGGCCATCTCATTAACAAATGTATGGATATGTACATATATTTATATATGTATGTATATATATATATATATATATATATATATATATATATATATACATATATATATATATATATATATATATATATATATATATATATATATATATATATATATATATATATATATATTTTTCTTTTTTTTTTTTTTGCTTTGTCGCTGTCTCCCGCGTTTGCGAGGTAGCGCAAGGAACAGGCGGAAGAAATGGCCCAACCCACCCCCATACACATGTATATACATACGTCCACACAGGCAAATATACATACCTACACAGCTTTCCATGGTTTACCCCAGACGCTTCACATGCCCTGATTCAATCCACTGACAGCACGTCAACCCCGGTATACCACATCGATCCAATTCACTCTATTCCTTGCCCTCCTTTCACCCTCCTGCATGTTCAGGCCCCGATCATACAAAATCTTTTTCACTCCATCTTTCCACCTCCAGTTTGGTCTCCCACCTCTCCTCGTTCCCTTCACCTCCGACACATATATCCCCTTGGTCAATCTTTCCTCACTCATTCTCTCCATGTTCCCAAACCATATTAAAACACCCTCTTCTGCTCTCTCAACCACGCTCTTTTTATTTCCACACATCTCTCTTACCCTTACGTTACTTACTCGATCAAACCACCTCACACCACACATTGTCCTCAAACATCTCATTTCCAGCACATCCATCCTCCTGCGCACATCTCTATCCATAGCCCACGCCTCGCAACCATACAACATTGTTGGAACCACTATTCCTTCAAACATACCCATTTTTGCTTTCCGAGATAATGTTCTCGACTTCCACACATTCTTCAAGGCTCCCAGGATTTTCGCCACCTCCCCCAACCTATGATCCACTTCCGCTTCCATGGTTCCATCCGCTGCCAGATCCACTCCCAGATATCTAAAACACTTTACTTCCTCCAGTTTTTCTCCATTCAAACTTACCTCCCAATTGACTTGACCCTCAACCCTACTGTACCTAATAACCTTGCTCTTATTCACATTTACTCTTAACTTTCTTTTTTCACACACTTTACCAAACTCAGTCACCAGCTTCTGCAGTTTCTCACATGAATCAGCCACCAGCGCTGTATCATCAGCGAACAACAACTGACTCACTTCCCAAGCTCTCTCATCCCCAACAGACTTCATACTTGCCCCTCTTTCCAAAACCTGCTGCCTTGCCGGCTTTCATCTTCCGCAAAGCTTTTACTACCTCTTCTCTGTTTACCAAATCATTTTCCCTAACCCTCTCACTTTGCACACCACCTCGACCAAGACACCCTATATCTGCCACTCTATCATCAAACACATTCAACAAACCTTCAAAATACTCACTCCATCTCCCTCTCACATCACCACTACTTGTTATCACCTCCCCATTTGCGCCCTTCACTGAAGTTCCCATTTGCTCCCTTGTCTTACGCACTTTATTTACCTCCTTCCAGAATATCTTTTTATTCTCCCCAAAATTTAATGATACTCTCTCACCCCAACTCTCATTTGCCCTCTTTTTCACCTCTTGCACCTTTCTCTTGACCTCCTGTCTCTTTCTTTTATACATCTCCCCCTCAATTGCATTTTTTCCCTGCAAAAATAATCCAAATGCCTCTCTCTTCTCTTTCACTAATAATCTTACTTCTTCATCCCACCACTCACTACCCTTTCTAATCAACCCACCTCCCACTCTTCTCATGCCACAAGCATGTTTTGCGCAGTCTATCACTGATTCCCTAAATACCTCCCATTCCTCCCCCACTCCCCTTACTTCCATTGTTCTCACCTTTTTCCATTCTGTACTCAGTCTCTCCTGGTACTTCCTCACACAAGTCTCCTTCCCAAGCTCACTTACTCTCACCACCCTCTTCACCCCAACATTCACTCATCTTTTCTGAAAACCCATACAAATCTTCACCTTAGCCTCCACAAGATAATGATCAGACATCCCTCCAGCTGCACCTCTCAGCACATTAACATCCAAAAGTCTCTCTTTCGCGCGCCTGTCAATTAACACGTAATCCAATAACGCTCTCTGGCCATCTCTCCTACTTACATACGTATACTTATGTATATCTCGCTTTTTAAACCAGGTATTCCCAATCACCAGTCCTTTTTCAGCACATAAATCTACAAGCTCTTCACCATTTCCATTTACAACACTGAACACCCCATGTACACCAATTATTCCCTCAACTGCCACATTACTCACCTTTGCATATATATATATATATATATATATATATATATATATATATATATATATATATATATATATATATATATATATATATGTATGTATGTATACGTTGAAATGTATAGGTATGTATATGTGCGTGTGTGGTCGTTTATGTATATACATGTGTATGTGGGTGGGATGAGCCATTCCTCGTCTGTTTCCTTGCGCTACCTCGCCGTACCCTGGCATACTTCTTCCTCGGCGTCGCTGATGACATGATCGTTTTACTTGCTTGCTCGGTTTTCTCCGGGAGCTCGGAGGTTTCATTATCACATCCATCAATCTCTCTCTCTCTCTCTCTCTCTCTCTCTCTCTCTCTCTCTCTCTCTCTCTCTCTCTCTCTCTCTCTCTCTCTCTCTCTCTCTCTCTCTCTCTCAGCTGTGTGTCACTTTCGTCGTCTGGTTCATCTTTGCATCAAATCACGCTTGTCTCCGTGTTTCAGTTTTTATTTCCAACGATATATTTTCAAGGAAACAATTTTTTCTTTTCTCAAGACAATTACGTAGATATATGTTGGCTTTAGTTTGATCCGTTTTGTCTCATACTAAAGCTGTCATTACCTATTTATATATATATATATATATATATATATATATATATATATATATATATATATATATATATATATATATATATATATATATATTATCCCTGGGGATAGGGGAGAAAGAATACTTCCCACGTATTCCCTGCGTGTCGTAGAAGGCGACTAAAAGGGAAGGGAGCAGGGGGGCTGGAAATCCTTCCCTCTCGTTTTTTTTTTTTCTTAGTTTTCCAAAAGAAGAAACATAGAAGGGGGTCAGGTGAGGATATTCCTCAAAGGCCCAGTCCTCTGTCCTTAACGCTACCTCGCTAACGCGGGAAATGGCGAATAGTTTAAAAAAAAAAAAAATATATATATATATATATATATATATATATATATATATATATATATATATATATATATATATATATATATATATTATTTTTTATCTTATTTGTATGAACTTAGTATTCGAATAGTTATTTCCTATTAGCCAGTCCCATAGCCTAGCGGTTAGCATGCCTGCCTCTTGCACAGGGGTCCCAGGTTCGATCCTGGCTGTTGGAGGTTTGTATGTTCTCTGAAGGTGCGCGTTCATATGCACTTTATTCGTATTCATATACCTCCGCGTTGTACAGTTAGGTTCGGTAAAATACTATCAGCTGGCTATGTGCGTCTGTTTGCAAATAATCGGTATAGACCCCGTTGCTCACCATTGTGAGACGAAGGGTATTCGAGTACTTAGTATTCGAATAGTTATTTCCTATTAGCCAGTCCCATAGCCTAGCGGTTAGCATTCCTGCCTCTTGCACAGGGGTCCCGGGTTCGATCCTGGCTGTTGGAGGTTTGTATGTTCTATGAAGGTGCGCGTTCATATGCACTTTATTCGTATATATATATATATATATATATATATATATATATATATATGTATATATATGTATATATATACTTAGATATATATATATATGTATATATATATTTTTTTTTTTTTTGTCGCTGTCTCCCGCGTTTGCGAGGTAGCGCAAGGAAACAGACAAAAGAAATGGCCCAACCCACCCCCATACACATGTATATACATACGTCCACACACGCAAATATACATACCTACACAACTTTCCATGGTTTACCCCAGACGCTTCACATGCCCCGATTCAGTCCATAAATATCTTTTTTTCATTCTATCATACTTAGTCGCTGTCTCCCGCGTTAGCGAGGTAGCGCAAGGAAGCAGACGAAAGAATGGCCCAACCAACCCACATACACATGTGTATGCATAAATGCCAACATACACATGTGTGTGCATGAACGCCCACACACTCACATATACAAACCTATACATTTCAACGAATACATATACATACACAGACATACATATATACGCATGTACATATTCATTCTTGGTGCCTTCATCCATTTCCGTTGCCATCCCTCCACACATGAAGTAGCACCCCTGTCCCGTGCGCGCCACGAGGTAACGCTAGGAAAAGACATTAAAGGCCACATTCGTTCACACTCAGTCTCTAGCTGTCATGTATAATCCACCGAAACCACAGCTTCTTTTTCACATGCAGGCCCCACAAAACTTTCCATGGTTTACCCCCAGACACTTCACATGCCCTGGTTCAATCTATTGACAGCATGTCGACCCGGGTATACGACATCGTTCAAATTCACTCTATTCCTCGCACGCCTTTCACCCTCCTGTGTGTGTGTGTGTGTGTATGTGTGTGTGTGTGTGTGTGTGTGTGTGTGTGTGTGTGTGTGTGTGTGTGTGTGTGTATTAATATCTTCTTATTATCATACTTTGTCGCTGTCTCCCGCGTTAGCGAGGTAGCGCATGGAAACAGATGAAAGAATGGCCCAACCCACCCACATACATATGTATATACATACACGTCCACACACGCACATATACATACCAGTACATCTCAACGTATACATTTATATACAGACACAGACATATACATATATACACATGTACATTATTCATACTATCTGCCCTTATTCATTCCCGTCGCCACCCCGTCACACATGAAATATCAACCCCCTCCCCCCGCATGTGCGCAAGGTACCGCTAGGAAAAGACAACAAAGGCCACATTCGTTCACACTCAGTCTCTAGCTGTCATGTATAATGCACCGAAACCACAGCTCCTTTTCCACATCCAGGCCCCACAGAACTTTCCATGGTTTACCCCAGACGCTTCACATGCCCTGGTTCAATCCATTGACAGCACGTCGACCCTGGTATACCACATCGTTCCAATTCACTCTATTCCTTGCACGCCTTTCACCCTCCTGCATGTTCAGGCCCCGATCACTCAAAATCTTTTTCACTCTATCTTTCCACCTCCAATTTGGTCTCCCACTTCTCCTCGTTCCCTCCACCTCTGACACATATATCCTCTTTGTCAATGTTTCCTCACTCATTCTCCATGTGACCAAACCATTTCAAAACACAATCTTCTGCTCTCTCAACCACACTCTTTTTATTACCACACAACTCTCTAACCCTTTCATTACTTACTTGATCAAACCACCTCACACCATATATTGTCCTCAAACATCTCATTTCCAGCACATCCACCCTCCTCCGCACAGCTCTATCTGTAGCCCACGTCTAACAGCAATATAACATTGTGGAACCACTATTCTTTCAAACATACCCATTTTTGCTTTCCAAGACGATGTTCTCGACTTCCACAGATTTTCCAACGCTCCCAGAACTTTCACCCCCTCCCCCACCCTATGATTCACTTCCACTTTCATGGTTCCATCCGCTGCCTAATCCACTCAAAGATATCTAAAACACTTCACTTCCTCCAGTTTTTCTCCATTCAAACTTACCTCCCAATTGACTTGTCCCTCAGCCCTACTGTACCTAATAACCTTGCTCTTATTCACATTTACTCTCAGCTTTCTTTTTTCACACACTTTACCAAACTCAGTCACCAGCTTCTGCAGTTTCTCACCCGAATCAGCCACCAGCGCTGTATCATGAACGAACAACAACTGACTCACTTCCTAAGCTTTCTCATCCACAACAGACTGCATACTTGCCCCTCTTTCCAAAACTCTTGCATTCACCTCCCTAACAACCCCATTAATAAACAAATTAAACAACCATGGAGACATCACGCACCCCTGCCGCAAACCAACTTTCACTGAGAACCAATCACTTTCCTTTCTTCCTACTGGTGCACATGCCTTACATCCTCGATAAAAACTTTTCACTGCTTTTAACAACTTTCCTCCCACATCATATATTCTTAATACCTTCCACAGAGCATCTCTATTAACTCTATCATATGCCTTCTCCATATCCATAAATGGGGATAGGGGAGAAAGCGTACTTCCCACGCATTCTTAACGTGTCGTAGAAGGCGACTAAAGGGGACGGGAGCGGGGAGCTAGAAAAGTCTCCCGTCTTTGTATTTAAATTTCTAAAAGGGGAAAACAGAGTATATATATATATATATATATATATATATATAGAGAGAGATAGATATATAGAGAGAGAGAGAGAGAGAGAGAGAGAGAGAGAGAGAGAGAGAGAGAGAGAGAGAGAGATGCTCTGTGGAAGGTATTAAGAATATATGGTGTGGGAGGCAAGTTGTTAGAAGCAGTGAAAAGTTTTTATCGAGGATGTAAGGCATGTGTACGTGTAGGAAGAGAGGAAAGTGATTGGTTCTCAGTGAATGTAGGTTTGCGGCAGGGGTGTGTGATGTCTCCATGGTTGTTTAATTTGTTTATGGATGGGGTTGTTAGGGAGGTGAATGCTAGAGTTTTGGAAAGAGGGGCAAGTATGAAATCTGTTGTGGATGAGAGAGCTTGGGAAGTGAGTCAGCTGTTGTTCGCTGATGATACAGCGCTGGTGGCTGATTCATGTGAGAAACTGCAGAAGCTTGTGACTGAGTTTGGTAAAGTGTGTGAAAGAAGAAAGTTAAGAGTAAATGTGAATAAGAGCAAGGTTATTAGGTACAGTAGGGTTGAGGGTCAAGTCAATTGGGAGGTGAGTTTGAATGGAGAAAAACTGGAGGAAGTGAAGTGTTTTAGATATCTGGGAGTGGATCTGGCAGCGGATGGAACCATGGAAGCGGAAGTGGATCATATGGTGGGGGAGGGGGCGAAAATTCTGGGAGCCTTGAAGAATGTGTGGAAGTCGAGAACATTATCTCGGAAAGCAAAAATGGGTATGTTTGAAGGAGTAGTGGTTCCAACAATGTTGTATGGTTGCGAGGCGTGGGCTGTGGATAGAGTTGTGCGCAGGAGGATGGATGTGCTGGAAATGAGATGTTTGAGGACAATGTGTGATGTGAGGTGGTTTGATCGAGTAAGTAACGTAAGGGTAAGAGAGATGTGTGGAAATAAAAAGAGCGTGGTTGAGAGAGCAGAAGAGGGTGTTTTGAAATTGTTCGGGCACATGGAGAGAATGAGTGAGGAAAGATTGACCAAGAGAATATATGTGTAGGAGGTGGAGGGAACGAGGAGAAGAGGGAGACCAAATTGGAGGTGGAAAGATGGAGTGAAAAAGATTTTGTGTGATCGGGGCCTGAACATGCAGGAGGGTGAAAGGAGGGCAAGGAATAGAGTGAATTGGATCGATGTGGTATACCGGGGTTGACGTGCTGTCAGTGGATTGAATCAAGGCATG
>NC_092238.1:39850649-39985649 GCF_036320965.1 Panulirus ornatus | reverse complement strand
AGGATGGAGGACAACAGGGTACCTGCGTCGTGGCGAGTATGGACCCTCTCACCTTTCACGTGACAGGGTTAGGCACGTAGCAAGTGGAGTATCATTCCACCCAGGGCTTACCTCACCTTTCACGTCGAGCTGTGAAGCCAGTTGAACAAAGGCCGATAATTCACGCGTTTCTGTGTTGACATTTGTTGGATCTCCTGTGCCAGACATTGGTCATTAAAAGATTCGATGACTCAATCAGGCTCGACTGGTTCTTAACTTTGACTGAAGTTGATATACTCCTCCCAAATAGGGGATAATTGTGATCAAGCGTTCAAGTGGGAGGGAATGTAGTCTGTAGCACCAGTCAAACGTTTAGGTGGGAAGGGTAATATAATCTATAGTCCCAGTCAAAAATTTAGGTGGGAAGGGAAATAGAGTTTAAAGTAGCGGTCAAACGTTTAGGTAGGATATGAGATAGAGTGCATAGTAATGGTCAAGCGTTTAGGCGAGAAAGGAAATAAAGTGTGAAGTATCAATCAAACGTTTGGGTGGGAAAGGAAATAGAGTCTATAGTAACGACCAAACGTTTAGGTGGGGAAGAGAGATACAGTCTTCAATACTATCAGAGCAGAGATAGCAAGTTGGAGGTGACTCCTATCTTCCATAGGCTATGGCGTGTCTCGTGTTGTGGTACTCTGGTACATTACAAGCGTAGAGGAAAGAGCCACAGTCATCCTGCCTGGAATGAGGACTGGAACAAGAGGACAATGAAAATGTCGTTTGTATTTGTCCCTGCTAACTGGACCCCATGAAGCATTTCCTTATCTTTTGTTACCTTAGATTTCCAAATTACTTGTTGTTAAATCATTGTCTCGCCTCACATTCAAAAGAAAGAAACAGTAACTTTAATGAAAAACTCGCAATCGTGGAAACTTTAGACGTGATATTGGATGTGAAATTCAACGTTTTGGAAAGTGTAAATTTTAAGAAGCAAAATTGTATATGATTTAATGTTACAAACACCACAGCAGCAGTTGCTCCCACTAGTCACTCCCGACAAAGAAAAATTTGTAAATCTGTCTAAAATGATTTAGAAATAGATTACGTGCACATGTTTACTACTACGGGTTCGTGTGTTTTATATTAAACGCATACAGAGGTTGTTTTGTATAAATACCTCAGTGACTGAACAAATTATAAGTAAAAACTATTGTCTAAATCACAGTGTTTCGCTCTGTCGAGCTTTATCAAGTAATTAACAAAACCAAAACGTTAGCTTATGTGTGACTGGTGTAGCGTGGGAGGGGTTGGGCAAGAGGGAATGGTTTGAGGTATGAGGAAGGGGGAGTGTTTGGCTGGAAAAGGAGCAGGGAAAAGGTAAGGTTGGGTGAGGGAGGTAGACGTGTAAAGGTAGTATGGTGGAGCGAGGCGCAAGGCTACCCACAAAAAGATGTTTTTATCATACTTTTTTCTTATAATAGTTCCCGTTGTAGATGTCATTGTTTGTGCTCTCTTTATGATCTAGTAAGCTTTTTGAATGATAAGAACGACAGAAGTAAAATAAAATGGTGTCCCTGTATTATTTTCTGTTCTAATCACGTGATAAGAATAAACACAAGCCGACATTGGGTAGTTAGTGTTGTCAGCATGATTACGTTGTGCTTGAAGGTAGTTAAGGCGTTTGGTCGATTGTTTCGTAATTGTTCATGGATGGATATCATGTGTCGCGTTACATTATTACAATCAAGCTTCACGCACACTGCACTTACAACATTTTCAAAGCATCAGTAGCTTGATATAAGGAGTTATATCATATCCAACCTTCATTCCAATGGGCGAAAAGATTAGACGGGTCGTCCCGACGAAAACGACTCACACTTATCGTTTATCTTTTGCTTATTTCTTTTTTTTTTCAATTGTCTCAATCTTCGTACGCCCCTTAAAAGACCAGAGATTTTCATCGTTGAAGAATCTCGAGGTAGGGTACATGGTAGGCTACTCAATTAATGTTTTAATAGGGATAAACTGTCTTCAGTTTGTGCGTGTTTCTCTTGTGTGTACGTGGGAAGGGATGACTGTGTGTACTGATGTGTGACGACGCCTCGCCGGTACACTGGCCGCGGGAGCTCAAGGTAACTCGTCAGAGACCGTTGCTCCGCCCACTAGTTTGCCAATGTTTATGTCCATCGATGGGCGACACATATACCTCCATATTCTAATGAATATCCGTAATCCAGTTGGTGTGTAATCTTAGTCATAAACTTTTTACCATTCACTGATGAGGTTCACAATGTTACCGTTGTAATTACGACAGAAATTGTTCTTTTATATGTCAACATTACTCAGTTAAACTACCGGTTCGATTGCTAGACTGCTTGTTGTGGCCTCGCCCGTCTCCTAAGAGGAGGTAAACATTGTCAGTCCTCACCATACCCTGTCTGAGGCTAGAGGCAGGAGGTCGCGTGCAGGTTCTGTGTGATATGTGACAAGACATTAGTGAAATGGATCGAAAGACAACGCTAACAGCATAGACAACACGGTACTGACTTTGGGAAGTGTTCCGGCTTGTGTTAATACGTTGCAACTTCAGTGTATTGTTATATCCGTAGAATTATTGTACAAGTGATAGATAATTAACGAAAGCATTAACTTGAGTAACATACCAGAAAAATTCAGAAATGCTTCGAATGCGACAGTGATATGTATCCATACGGAAATCAAGTGAAGAATTTATGTTCGTAAACTTTCTTGGCTAGGTTGAGAAGACGTAACTTTATAGTGTGGGTCATTGACTTCTGGACTACTAGTATAGTGGAAATATTAGGTTATTATTACGATATATATCGTGAATGGTGATAAGTGCTTGGAAAACTGGCAACATTTATTGATTGCAGTGATTCTATAAAATGTGGTGAAAAACATTGTGCTGTACAGTAATGATATAATGGCTTCAGTACATTACAACCTTCAGAAATTATATACAAAAACAGAATAGTGTGATTTGCTCGAAAATTCATAACTTGATTGATAACAGTCTCGTGACTCGCGACTGATGGCTTCCACAACCCCACACGTTAACTGCTGGCCAGTGGAAGGTAAGTAACGATCAATTTTCAAATGTTTAGCCAAGATGTTTGACCTATTGATGGGTGATATGTCAAGTGTTGTTTGGCTACGATGTTTTAACAGATTATAGGTGATATGTTTAGTGTTGTTTGGCCATGATGTTTTAACAGATTGTTAAGTGTTGTTTGGTCATGATGATTCAACTGATTATTTGTGATGTTTAGTATTGTTTGGCCATGATGTTTTAACATATCATAGGTGATATGTTTAGTGTTTGAAGTTTTAACAGATTATAGGTGATATGTTTAGTATTGTTTGGCTATGATGTTTTAACATATCATAGGTGATATGTTTAGTGTTGTTTGAAGTTTTAACAGATTATAGGTGATATGTCGAGTGTTGTTTGGCCATAAAGTTTCACTTGATTGATTGTGATATGTCGAGTACTGAGTGGTGACTAATTCTGTCAAACGGTAATTTTCGAACATGTTTTGACTGTTCATTGGTGTTATGCTAATCCTTGTTTGACGATCATGTTTCAGCTGACTATAGAGCATATAAGATCAAAAGACTGAATTATAATGCATAAAATCTGATAGTCCAAGCGGGGCTACTTTATATATATATATATATATATATATATATATATATATATATATATATATATATATATATATATATATATATATATATACACACACACAGCCGTTACCAGTCATTGCAGAATGATGAATTGATACGAGACAGTGCAACCGGCACCCAGCGGCGTAGCATTCCACTACACAGAACCGTTAGCCCGGCTGGGTAATGTTCTGATACCCAAGCAAAAGCCTGTCAGTCTTTCTCTACATATCATTCGTGTAGAAATTCATTTGAATCCAATAGAGAATAAGAGATAGGGGTTTGATCAGTACATTTTCGAAGATGGAAGATAGGTTGGCAGACTTTTTTCAAAAGCTTCTAAGTCAGGCAGTTTTTGATTAATGTTGAGGTGGAAGTATTTCTCTTTCTAGATTTTTTTTTTAGTGAATTGAAGTCTTAGAAGCATTTAATATGAAATTCATTTTTATTTTCTTATAATGTAGGATTCTACCTCATGAACTGGAGACGATGAGGCTAAACTTACGGCAGTTCTGAGAAACAGAACTATTAAGTCCCCTTAAACATACACTTCGTAGGTGATGCTCAACAGAACAAATAAGAGATAAGCGGGAACAGTTCGAACGCGTATGTAAACATGACTTCTTTTAAGAAGTGATCTTCAGGCCTATCATCATTTTCTACAACCATTGATGATGCGATCCTACCACCCTTGTGCACCCACATGCATAGGAATGGTTGTGATTGACTGAAGCCACACAGGGTCCATGTGCAGTGGTGCGGTAGTGGGGTGTTTGGGTGTAAAATCATATTATGTAGTGGGAGGTTCTGATTAATTCTGTTGTGGATTTCTTTTTTTTTTTTTTCAAACAGTTTATATACTGAAGACAGTAGTGATATAGGGCGGTAGGAGGAGGGGAGATGGATGGTTTCAGAATGGAAAGGAAATGAGCGCAGTGTAATAGTAATGATATGGAAATTATAACCTACAGGAAAGGGGGAAACGAACTAGATATTTTGCGGGAGAGTGGAAATCGTTCTGACTCTAACGTATTAACCCAGAATATCAGTCACGAAATGTTGTAATATATTAGAGAATGTTTACGACACCACTTATTAAAGTTTTTTTTTTTTTTTTTTACCAAAGACGATGATGTGCTTCGGTCAGAAGTTATTACAACCATTTTTGTGGTTCAAGCCTCATTCTTTGAGATTTTTATACCCACAGTCACCTCTTGGGTACTTTCGAGGCTGTTTACTATAATGGAAAACATCAGAAACTCTCAGAGAGTTGTATGATACAAATTAGACGGTATGAAGAGAATTCAAAGAGAATAACAGCAAATTATGACTGCGATTAAGGAATCGCAAATAATGCAAATCGTAGACTTGATGCGAAGTATTTATCAAGTCCATCCTTAAACGTATCTTTATTACTGTTTTCAATCTTTCTAGTGATTAATCGTTCCATATATTAACAGTCCTGTAGGAGAAAAAGTACTTCGCCTCATTCCAGGTAAAGCGCCTCCCACGAGTTTGTGTCTATTATCATGGGCAAAACCAGACGAATCCAGTATTGAGTAACTTGATAGATCAAGGTTATCAAAACCTTTGATCATTTGCAATACTTGTATTTGATCACCTCTCAACCTTCTCTTCTTTTTTTTTTCATATAAGCTAAATCAGTTCGTTTAATCTGCTCTCGTTGAATTTGTTTCTCAGTCTTGAAATATTTTTGGTAGCTCGACGCTGAACTCTCTCCACTCTTTTTTTTTTTTTTCTTGTGGAGGTAAGGTGACCAAAACCGAACACGGTATTCAAGATGGGGGCGAACCACTGAACTGTAAAGAGTAAATATGAATTTCCCCGGACTTATATTCTAAGGCCCTACCTATGTATGAATCTAGGACTTTGTTCATTCTTTTCACTGCTTCTGCTTACTTGGTTGTAGGTCACCAGAGATTAGTAAACCAAGGACTTTTCTTGTGCAATTCAACATAATTCATACTGTAGCTTGTACTTTCGTTGTCACTACCAATATGTGAAACTTTTCGCTTACCTTTATCAAAATTCATTTGCTGCATATGTGCCCTGTACATCAGTTCGTCCACGTCTGTTTGAAACTGTAGATTTACTTGCTGACTTTGTATTATTAGCAAATTTTGATATCTTTTAATGCAATCCATTATCAGTATCATTAATACATATGAGAAAGAGAACCGATCTCAGGACTGATCCTTGTGGCATTCCACTTGTCACATTTAAACATTCTGTGGTTTGACCATACCTTCAACTCTTTGTTTACGGCCAGTCAACCAATTTCCTTTCCAGTGAAGTGCAACTCCATTAATGCCATGTGACTTAATTTTCGTTAGTCTCCTTTGACGCCGAACCTATCGAAAGCTTTTTGAAAATCAAGATGAATAACATCAGCTGCTTTTCTTTCGTCATACATGTTGATTATATCACAAAAGACATCAAGCAGGTTTGTCTGAAGACATCAAGCAGACTTGTCAGACATGAGTGATTTCGTCGAAATCCATGCTAAGAATCGTTTATTAAACGATGGTCCGCTAAATGGTTTACAAGTCTGTTTCTTCTACTGCGTTGCTGCCATCTACCCTGGCACCTGGAAAACAAAGTTGTTTACGGCGTGAAGGGTTTCCCGCGAAGAATTCCTCCAGTTGTCATCAGATGTCCTAGAGTGGCAGACGAGCCTTACTTTGTAGCGTTCGTAGTCCTTCCCATCACTCAAAGCCGGAAACCGATTTTTGTCATTATTGGCATCTAAGGTAAACGTGCGTAGGGTTACGCACCTCATCGTACAACCTGGATGGGTCGGTTTTCCTTGGTGAGAGAAGAAGGGTTACTTTAGGGTGTCTCAACACCCACAGCGATGCTGCCCGACGTTGATGGCTCACTCCCTGGGTCTCTCAGCAAGTTGGATTTTTCCTCCAGGGTACGTCTGTTCACGCAGAACCTGCAAACCAGAGGCATCGCAAGATTATTGCCAAAGTGAAAGCGAACTTTCCCTTTGCACACAGAACACTTGGCCTGCTGGCGTGCTGAAAGAGCAAACAGGAATAATATATTACCGAACATCAGACACAGTAAAAGACAAAATAAATTGGTCACCGAAACTTTTCGACCTCACGAACATTGACCAAGTAGATTTTTACGCTTCAGAAACACGGGACTCGTCTGTGGTGACGTTTCCTCAGCTCAAGTGCCCTGAACATTTGTTTTTTTTGTCAGTGTATAACATTTTTCATTCCTAATATATGGAAAAAGCACTTGACAAACGAGAAAACTATTTTAGAAAATGGAAACAGGTTCTGTTTCAAGAGGTGTAGTGATAACACACGGTAAAAATAAAGAATAATTTTTTTTTTTCGTCTCACGGGAAGTCTACGTTCCCTATAATTCGAGCCGTGTTACCCAAGCACACGAGTAGAAGCATTCTTCATTTACCTCTCAGTTTATCACTTTTTAGCACTACAGTGGTACACAACTAATAAAACAATTCAAAACACTTAAAACAAAAATTCTACTTGAAAAGGTGCAATGATAGAACGCTGAAAAATCACAACAAAAAGTGTATTAGATCCGATCCAGTGATTCGTTTCGTAAAGCACACACATGCAGGTCTGAACCCTAGGACGGATGGTACCAAACTCTAAGTACCAGATATTTATTGGATTCAGAAAAGGATCATGAACAAATTTGCCTGAGATGACTCGTTTGCAGTCGTCATGAAGGAAAAGAGACACGAATTTACAAGTTCCATGATTGTTGCGTTGTACACTTGTTGCAAGACTTATTCTTGGATCAGGTATACAACATCCATGTCCTCTAACTCTGTGAACTCTCATAATGACAAGGTTTAGGGCTGCAGAACAAACCATCTTAGTAAACTGACGAAGAACGCATTACCTTTGTTAAGTTATCAGTTGGAACGGAGGCTAGACAGACATATTGAATGGACAGAGAGACGGGCAGTGGACATAATCATACCATTATAATTTCCGCATCACGACAGGTTTGTGATAATGATATAGTCTGTGACAGTCGGACGAATTCGTTATGTAGACCTTTTGAACACAAATGACTCGTGAGCATATTGCTCTCGGTGACTCATCTCTTGTAATTAATTCCACACCGGGTGAGCTAGTGTGTAGTGATTTGAAAACAGAACCTTCTTTCATATTAGTTGGCTTAAACGATGTAATTTGGCGAATCCGGGTAACCGAGAAGCGGAACATAATATGTATAACCAGAAGAGAACTGCAGTTATACCTCCCATACGTATTTCAACAGCGAAATATATTTGATTAATGTTAATGAGACGGCACGGGTAACTGAGGCCCTTATCAAGGCCATGTCATCCACGATATATATATATATATATATATATATATATATATATATATATATATATATATATATATATATATTTTTTCTTTTTTCTTTTGTCGCTGTCTCCCGCGTTTGCGAGGTAGCGCAAGGAAACAGACGAAAGAAATGGCCCAACCCACCCCCATACACATGTATATACATACGTCCACACACGCAAATATACATACCTACACAGCTTTCCATGGTTTACCCCAGACGCTTCACATGCCCTGATTCAATCCACTGACAGCACGTCAACCCCGGTATACCACATCGATCCAATTCATTCTATTCCTTGCCCTCCTTTCACCCTCCTGCATGTTCAGGCCCCGATCACACAAAATCTTTTTCACTCCATCTTTCCACCTCCAAGTTGGTCTCCCACTTCTCCTCGTTCCCTCCACCTCCGACACATATATCCTCTTGGTCAATCTTTCCTCACTCATTCTCTCCATGTGCCCAAACCATTTCAAAACACCCTCTTCTGCTCTCTCAACCACGCTCTTTTTATTTCCACACATCTCTCTTACCCTTACGTTACTTACTCTATCAAACCACCTCACACCACACATTGTCCTCAAACATCTCATTTCCAGCACATCCATCCTCCTGCGCACAACTCTATCCATAGCCCACGCCTCGCAACCATACAACATTGTTGGAACCACTACTCCTTCAAACATACCCATTTTTGCTTTCCGAGATAATGTTCTCTACTTCCACACATTCTTCAAGGCTCCCAGGATTTTCGCCCCCTCCCCCACCCTATGATCCACTTCCGCTTCCATGGTTCCATCCGCTGCCAGATCCACTCCCAGGTATCTAAAACACCTTACTTCCTCCAGTTTTTCTCCATTCAAACTTACCTCCCAATTGACTTGACCCTCAACCCTACTGTACCTAATAACCTTGCTCTTATTCACATTTACTCTTAACTTTCTTCTTTCACACACTTTACCAAACTCAGTCACCAGCTTCTGCAGTTTCTCACATGAATCAGCCACCAGCGCTGTATCATCAGCGAACAACAGCTGACTCACTTCCCAAGCTCTCTCATCCCCAACAGACTTCATACTTACCCCTCTTTCCAAAACTCATGCATTCACCTCCCTAACAACCCCATCCATAAACAAATTAAACAACCATGGAGACATCACACACCCCTGCCGCAAACCTACATTCACTGAGAACCAATCACTTTCCTCTCTTCCTACACGTACACATGCCTTACATCCTCGATAAAAACTTTTCACTGCTTCTAACAACTTGCCTCCCACACCATATATTCTTAATACCTTCCACAGAGCATCTCTATCAACTCTATCATATGCATTCTCCAGATCCATAAATGTTACATACAAATCCATTTGCTTTTGTAAGTATTTCTCACATACATTCTTTATATATATATATATATATATATATATATATATATATATATATATATATATATATATATATATATATTTATATATGTGTGTGTGTGTATATATTATACTTTGTCTCCCGCGTTAGCGAGGTGGCGAAAGGAAACAGACGAGGAATGGCCCAACCCACCCACATATACACGTATATACATAAACGCCCACACAAGCACATATACATACAAATACAACGTATACATACATATACATACACATACATTTATATATATACACATGTGCATTTCCATACTTGCTGCCTTCACCCATTTTTGTCGCCACCCCGCCACACACGAAACAGCATCCCCCCCCCAAGCGAGGCAGCGCCAGGAACAGACAAAAAAGGCCACATTCGTACACGCTCAGTCTCTAAGCTGTCATGTAATAATGCACCGAAACCGCAGCTCCCTCTCCACATCCAGGCCCCACAGACTTTTCCATGGTTTACCCCACACGTTTCACATGCATTGGTTCAGTCCATTGATTACAGTCGGCCCCTGTGTACCACATCGTTCCAATTCACTCTATTCCTTGCACGCCTTTCACCCTCCTGTATGTTCAGGCCCCGATCGCTCAAAATCTTTTTCACTCCATCCTTCCACATCCAATTTGGCTCTCCTCGTCTTCCCTCCTCCTCAGATACATATATCCTCTTTGTCAATCTTTCCTCTCTTATTCTTTCCATGTGTTCAGACCATTTCAACACACCCTCTTTTGCTCTCTCAACCACACTTTTTATTACCACACATCTCATTGCTTTCTCGATCAAACCACCTAACATTTCATTTCCAACACATCCACCCCTCCTCCGCACAACCCTGTCTATAGCCCATGCCTCACAACCATATAACTTTGTTAGGAACACTATTCCTTCAAACATACCCAGTTTTGCTCTCCGAGATAAGGTCCACGACTTCCACACATTATTCAACGCTCCCACAGCCTTCGTCCCCTCCCCCTCCCTGTGACTCACTTCCGCTTCCATGGTTTCATCAAATTAAATTTCAAACAAATTAAACAACCGCGTAGACATCACGCACCCATCTGCAGACCGACGTTCACTGGGAACCAATCACTTTCCTCTCTACCTACTTGTATACATGCCTTATATCCATGGTAAGAACTTTTCACTGCTTCTAGCAACTTACCTCCCACACCATATACTCTTAAAACCTTCCACAAAGCATCTCTATCAACCCTATCATATGCCTTCACCAGGTGTGTGTGTGTGTGTGTGTGTTTATGAGTGGAGGGGCCATTCTTCGTCTGTTTCCTGGCCCTACATAGCTGCCGCGGGTAACGGCGATTATATATGTATATGTATATATATATATATATATATATATATATATATATATATATATATATATATATATAGGCGTGGGCTATGGATAGAGTTGTGCGCAGGAGGGTGGATGTGCTGGAAATGAGATGTTTGAGGACAATATGTGGTGTGAGGTGGTTTGATCGAGTAAGTAATGTAAGGGTAAGAGAGATGTGTGGAAATAAAAAGAGCGTGGTTGAGAGAGCAGAAGACGGTGTTTTGAAATGGTTTGGGCACATGGAGAGAATGAGTGAGGAAAGATTGACCAAGAGGATATATGTGTCGGAGGTGGAGGGAACGAGGAGAAGTGGGAGACCAATTTGGAGGTGGAAAGATGGAGTGAAAAAGATTTTGAGTGATCGGGGCCTGAACATGCAGGAAGGTGAAAGGCGGGCAAGGAGTAGAGTGAATTGGATCGATGTGGTATACTGGGGTCGACGTGCTGTCAGTGGATTGAATCAGGGCATGTGAAGCGTCTGGGGTAAACCATAGAAAGTTGTGTGGGGCCTGGATGTGGAAAGGGAGCTGTGGTTTCGGGCATTATTACATGACAGCTAGAGACTGAGTGTGAACGAATGGGGCCTTTGTTGTCTTTTCCTAGCGCTACCTCGCACACATGAGGGATTAGGGGGATGTTATTCCATGTGTGGCGAGGTGGCGATGGGAATAAATAGGGGCAAACAGTATTAATTATGTACATGTGTATATATGTATATATCTGTGTCTGTATATATATGTGTACATTGAGATGTATAGGTATGTATATTTGCGTGTGTGGACGTGTATGTATATACATGTGTATAGGGGTGGGTTGGGCCATTTCTTTCGTCTGTTTCCTTGCGCTACCTCGCAAACGCGGGAGACAGCGACAAAGCAAAGTAGAAGAAATAATAAATATATATATATATATATATATATATATATATATATATATATATATATATATATATATATTATATTTATTATTATACTTTGTCGCTGTCTCCCGCGTTTGCGAGGTAGCGCAAGGAAACAGACGAAAGAAATGGCCCAACCCCCCCCCCCATACACATGTATATACATACGTCCACATACGCAAATATACATACCTACACAGCTTTCCATGGTTTACCCCAGACGCTTCACGTGCCCTGCTTCAATCCACTGACAGCACGTCAACCCCGGTATACCACATCGCTCCAATTCACTCTATTCCTTGCCCTCCTTTCACCCTCCTGCATGTTCAGGCCCCGATCACACAAAATCTTTTTCACTCCATCTTTCCACCTCCAATTTGGTCTCCCTCTTCTCCTTGTTCCCTCCACCTCTGACACATATATCCTCTTGGTCAATCTTTCCTCACTCATCCTCTCCATGTGCCCAAACCACTTCAAAACACCCTCTTCTGCTCTCTCAACCACGCTCTTTTTATTTCCACACATCTCTCTTACCCTTACGTTACTCACTCGATCAAACCACCTCACACCACACATTGTCCTCAAACATCTCATTTCCAGCACATCCATCCTCCTGCGCACAACTCTATCCATATATATATATATATATATATATATATATATATATATATATATATATATATATATATATATATATATATATATATATATTTATATATATATATTTTTTTTTTCTTTCAAACTATTCGCCATTTCCCGCGTTAGCAAGGTAGCGTTAAGAACAGAGGACTTGGCCTTTGAGGGAATATCCTCACCTGGCCCCCTTGTTTTTCATACTATTCGCCATTTCCCGCGATAGCGAGGTAGCGTTAAGAACAGAGGACTGGGCCTTTGAGGGAATATCCTCACCTGGCCCCCTTC
Source organism: Panulirus ornatus (assembly GCF_036320965.1). Lineage (NCBI taxonomy): Eukaryota > Metazoa > Arthropoda > Malacostraca > Decapoda > Palinuridae > Panulirus > Panulirus ornatus. Next base: position 39,973,047 of record NC_092238.1, on the reverse strand, counting down.
TCTGTTCCTTCTTTTGAAAAAAAAAAAAAAAAAAAGAAAAAAACGAGAGGGGAGGATTTCCAGCCCCCCGCTCCCTTCCCTTTTAGTCGCCTTCTACAACACGCAGGGATTACGTGGGAAGTATTCTTTCTCCATATATGTATTCCCTAGCTTGAGCAAAATACCCATTTTTCACTTTATCGACCAAACGTTTAGCTGGGTTGACTGTAGATCGAATGCTGCAACCAGGATTCGAACCTATACGCTCTACCCCGGGCGGCCCGTGAATGCGATATGGTTAGGAACACTATGCGTTACACCAGGGAGGTCCATCAATGCACTGTCCTTATCATCCCAGACTCGAAAACTTCACTAACGTTTCAACTGCAAGAAAAATGTAAGAGAAATGTAAACGGTAAAGGGAATAGAAATCAAGATTAGTTAGCATAATTACGGAGATGCATTAGACCTGAAGGTGTAAGTTGTTACTGGAGATATCACTGGTAATAATATCTATCAAGCTTACTCAGATATATTGATCAATGAAGCTGCTATATTGCAGCTCAAGGCTGTGGAGAAACGATTAGCGTACAAGGGAATATGGAAATATGCCTTTATGCTACGACTAATTAGAGACGAATTAATGGCTGGTTCGTTGTGTGGCCTGTGGGCCTCTTGACTTCCAGGCCCCATTGAGGTCGTCAACTTCAAGTGATAACCAACAGTCGACATATCTCGTATACCTTCTTCAGGCGACCGGTAAATGTAAGACTAAACACATCCTTAACTGTATGAAGTATACCATAATGGAACCTCATAGTAAATAGCGGTTCAGTTCAGTTTTGCTACAGTTGTCTCACGTGACACTACAGAACAAGTGCGGGATTGATTGCATCAAGACTTTGTGCTGGTCTGGGGACGGTGGTGTAATGGTAACTCGAATGAACGTACACATTTTCAGAGGGGAATTAACATTGCTAATTAGATGTACACTTTGGTCAGTTAATTTCAGAGTGTTATTTACTGTGTATTTTTTTCCACTTTCGTAAGTGTAATTCAGACTATTATTTCTATCTTTTGTCACTTCTAGTTTTGACTGACGTGTACAGTTCCGTCCCGTAAGATAAATGAGCTTAAGAAAGATTTACCGAGATGTGGAAACGGTGGCCGACTTAACCAGGCAAAGAAGATCTACTGCCTGCTTGGGAGAAATTCGTGTGTGTCTGTGTGTCTGTGGCCTGAAAGGATTAGCAAGAGAGACAGATTCACTTTCAAGGGATTCTACACGGAGTCTGGAAGAGAGAGAGAGAGAGAGAGAGAGAGAGAGAGAGAGAGAGAGAGAGAGAGAGAGAGAGAGAGAGAGAGAGAGAGAGGGTATGACAATAATGAAATAAGATTGTATTGCCAAAGCCGTCCATTATGTGGGTGATATGTGAATTAAAGGATACGCAGGATCTTCCATCTCCATTTGCAGTAGAGTATCCTGGGGTGACACGGGGACAACCGTACCCCCCTGCTCGAGAGGAGCGCAGATCATCTCATAATTTCTCATAAATGCGGTTAGTAATTTCCCCATTATTGACAGACTCCCAATTCATAAATTAAAACTGAAACCACACACCTCCCCATTTGCATTCCAGATTGCCCTTAAAGAATAAAATTTATATAAAATAATGAGATCATCTTAAAATACTTCACATCGGTTCTGGGAAGTTTGTGAGAATAGATACCCTAAAGCTGCAGCCAATGCCCTCATTTACATACCCATAACAATATGTTTGTCTCCGCGAGCGGCTGTACGTTATCTGCAGCCAAGTGAATGTACACCACTTCGTCAGGGTGATCTTGGAATCGATATACTGAATTTAAGGCGTTCAGTCTGTTTCGAATCTGTGGTACTGTCGTGTAGTATATTACAGGGAGGGGAGCAGGTTTAAAGATCAATCAAATTTTATGATTTGGAAATATCGGTGCATTTACACATGTCTGTTAGAAAGTGGATGTGATTAAATGAGGTCATTCTTCGTCTGTGTTCCTGGCGATACTTCGCTTCACGGGAAATGGTATGTTTGAAGGTGTCGTAGTCCAAGCGACGCTGTACGGACCCGAGTAACGGACTGTAGATAAGGCTGTGGAGGAGGAGGATGGAGGTGTTAAAAATGAAATGTTTAAGGATGTTATGTGGTGTGAGGTGGTTTGATCGAGGAAGTGAGAGAGAAGTCAGAGAGGGAAGTGTGGTAATAACGAAAATATGGTTGAGAGAGCTGAAGAGGGTGTGCTGAAATGGTTTGGAAATCTGGAGAGAGTGAGGGAAGAGAGACTGACAGAGGATAGATGTGTCGGAAGTGTAGGGGAACGAGAAGGAGGAGCATACCGCACTGGAGATGGAAGGATGGAGTGTAAAATGTTTTGAGTGATCGGGGCCTGAACATGCAGGAGGGTGAATGGCATGCATGGTGTAGGGTGAATCGTCCTTAAAGTGCCCCCAAGACCTTCATTAACAAATCTTTGTGTTGTGCCAGGTAGAATTTTCAACTCAAAAGCCATGGAACTTTGTGGCACAAGGAACCTTCCAGTATCACCGAATTATAGCAGCTTCTTAGGACCGCCCCTAACAACTTAAGAAATTATTTATCAATATTTTGTTAGTCTTTTCTGTAATTTGACGTTGATGCAGCCTCGTCGAAGGTGACAGCCCCGTGCAGGTAAAGATATATATATATATATATATATATATATATATATATATATATATATATATATATATATATATATATATGCGTGTGTGTCTGTTTTGTGTAATGTCAACATTTACCCAACACGCAGTTATTTGTTTCATGTTGCGTCTGTTAATTCTGCGCGTTGTGGTTAGCGGAGACTGTAAGGGACCGCCATTCGGAGCAGGGAAATGAAATTAAGATCTCCCAACAGGATAACGATTTCTGATATCGAGGAAGGAATAAATCTGAGGTCGAATTTTCTTAGGTATTTACGTAATCCTAAAATATTTGATAGAATGTGAGGAGCGCACTGGATGAATTGTCTGTCGGTAATAAAAGATGTTTCATGTCCATTTCATTACTAGATGTCCTGTGGTGTAAGAAGAGCCAATACGCCAGCGGCCATTTAGAGATTTATATTGCCCATTTCGCCTGCGGCCCACAATACCCTTCTGTTCGATAGGAAGTAACCATTCGCCAGACGTCAAGTTAACTTAGTGGTACATCACTGATGCTATATTCCAGGAGTGTGAGTCTGTTCTGAACCGCGGACAATATATATATATATATATATATATATATATATATATATATATATATATATATATATATATATATGAAGAGGGTGATGAGAGTAAGTGAGCTTGGGAAGGAGACTTGTGTGAGGAAGTACCAGGAGAGACTGAGTACAGAATGGAAAAAGGTAAGAACAATGGAAGTAAGGGGAGTGGGGGAGGAATGGGATGTATTTAGGGAATCAGTGATGGATTGCGCAAAAGATGCTTGTGGCATGAGAAGAGTGGGAGGTGGGCAGATTAGAAAGGGTAGTGAGTGGTGGGATGAAGAAGTAAGAGTATTAGTGAAAGAGAAGAGAGAGGCATTTGGACGATTTTTGCAGGGAAAAAATGAAATTGAGTGGGAGACGTATAAAAGAAAGAGACAGGAGGTCAAGAGAAAGGTGCAAGAGGTGAAAAAGAGGGCAAATGAGAGTTGGGGTGAGAGAGTATCATTAAATTTTAGGGAGAATAAAAAGATGTTCTGGAAGGAGGTAAATAAAGTGCGTAAGACAAGGGAGCAAATGGGAACTTCAGTGAAGGGCGCAAATGGGGAGGTGATAACAAGTAGTGGTGATGTGAGAAGGAGATGGAGTGAGTATTTTGAAGGTTTGTTGAATGTGTTTGATGATAGAGTGGCAGATATAGGGTGTTTTGGTCGAGGTGGTGTGCAAAGTGCGAGGGTTAGGGAAAATGAGTTGGTAAACAGAGAAGAGGTAGTAAAAGCTTTGCGGAAGATGAAAGCCGGCAAGGCAGCAGGTTTGGATGGTATTGCAGTGGAATTTATTAAAAAAGGGGGTGACTGTATTGTTGACTGGTTGGTAAGGTTATTTAATGTATGTATGACTCATGGTGAGGTGCCTGAGGATTGGCAGAATGCGTGCATAGTGCCATTGTACAAAGGCAAAGGGGATAAGAGTGAGTGCTCAAATTACAGAGGTATAAGTTTGTTGAGTATTCCTGGCAAATTATATGGGAGGGTATTGATTGAGAGGGTGAAGGCATGTACAGAGCATCAGATTGGGGAAGAGCAGTGTGGTTTCAGAAGTGGTAGAGGATGTGTGGATCAGGTGTTTGCTTTGAAGAATGTATGTGAGAAATACTTAGAAAAGCAAATGGATTTGTATGTAGCATTTATGGATCTGGAGAAGGCATATGATAGAGTTGATAGAGATGCTCTGTGGAAGGTATTAAGAATATATGGTGTGGGAGGCAAGTTGTTAGAAGCAGTGAAAAGTTTTTATCGAGGATGTAAGGCATGTGTACGTGTAGGAAGAGAGGAAAGTGATTGGTTCTCAGTGAATGTAGGTTTGCGGCAGGGGTGTGTGATGTCTCCATGGTTGTTTAATTTGTTTATGGATGGAGTTGTTAGGGAGGTGAATGCAAGAGTTCTGGAAAGAGGGGCAAGTATGAAGTCTGTTGGGGATGAGAGAGCTTGGGAAGTGAGTCAGTTGTTGTTCGCTGATGATACAGCGCTGGTGGCTGATTCATGTGAGAAACTGCAGAAGCTGGTGACTGAGTTTGGTAAAGTGTGTGAAAGAAGAAAGTTAAGAGTAAATGTGAATAAGAGCAAGGTTATTAGGTACAGTAGGGTTGGGGGTCAAGTCAACTGGGGGTGAGTTTTGAAAGGGAAAAAACTGGAGGAAGTGAAGTGTTTTAGATATCTGGGAGTGGTTTCAGGCAGGGGAAGGAACCAGGAAGCGGAAGTGAATCTAGGTGGGGGAGGGGGCGAAAATTCTGGGACCCTTTGAAGAATGTGTGGAAGTCGAGAACATTATCTGGGAAAGCAAAATGGTATGTTGAAGGAAAAGGGGTTTCCCAAACCCAATTTTGAAAGTTGCGAGGGCGTGGACTATAATAAGTTGTGCGCAGGAGGATGGATTGCTGGAAATGAATTTTGAGGACAATGTGTGGTGTGGGGGGGTTTTGACGAGTAAGTTACGTAAGGGTAAGAAGTTTGTGTGGAAATAAAAAGAGCTTGGTTGGGGAAAAGCAGAAAAGGTGTTTGAAATGGTTTGGTCACATGGGAAAAAATGATGAGAAAGATTGACCAAGAGGATATATGTGTCGGAGGTGGAGGGAACGAGGAGAAGTGAGACCAATTGGAGTGGAAAGAAGGAGGAAAAAATTTTTTTGTGATCGGGGCCTGAACATGCAGGAGGGGGAAAGAGGGGAAAGAATAGAGTTAAGGAGCGATGTGGTAATACCGGGGTGAGTGCTGTCAGTGGATTGAATCAAGGCATGGTAGGTGGGTTGGGCCATTTCTTTCGTCTGTTTCCTTGCGCAAACCTTTGCAAACGCCGGGAACAGCGACAAAGCAAAAAAAAAAAAAAAAAAAAAAAAATATATAAAATAATATATATAAAATAAATATAAATATATATATCTATAAAAAAATATATATATATATAATAAAATATATATATATATATATTAAACATTTTGCTTGCGCTATCCCCGCTTTGCGAGGAGCGAAGAAACAGACGAAAAAATAGCCCAACCACCCCTATACACATGTATATACTACCGTCCACAACGCAAATATACAACCCATACACTCAATTACACTATATACAGCATAACATATATAAACATCACACAAATTTACCTGTCTGCCTTTATCATTCCACGCCACCCCGGCACACATGGAATAACCCCCCTCCCCCCTCATGTGTGCAAGGTAGCGCTAGGAAAAGACAACAAAGGCCCCATCGTTCAACCCAGTCCTAGCTGTCATGCAAAAAGCCCGAAACCACAGCTAACCTTCCTACATCCAGCCCCACAGAACTTTTCATGGTTTACCCCAACGCTTCACATGCCTTTAAATTTAATCTATTGACAGCAAAGTCAACCCGGTATACCACTCGATCCAATTCACTCTATTTTCCCTTTCCCGCCTTTCACCCTCCTGCATGTCAGGCCCCGATTACTACAAATCTTTTTCACTCCATCTTTCACCTCCAATTTGGTCTCCCACTTCTCGTCCCTCCACCTCCGAACATATATCCTCTTGGTCAATCTATCCTCGCTCATTCTCTCCCTGTGCCCAAACCATTTCAAAACACCCTCTTTTGCTCTCTCAACCACGCTCTTCTTATTTCCACACATCTCTCTTACCCTTACATTACTTACTCGATCAAACCACCTCACACCACATATTGTCCTCAAACATCTCAGTTCCAGCACATCCACTCTCCTGCGCACAACTCTATCCATAGCCCACGCCTCGCAACCATACAACATTGTTGGAACCACTATTCCTTCAAACATACCCATTTTTGCTTTCCGAGATAATGTTCTCGACTTCCACACATTCTTCAAGGCTCCCAGTATTTTCGCCCCCTCCCCCACCCTATGATTCACTTCCGCTTCCATGGTTCCATCGCAGCCATATCCACTCCCAGATATCTAAAACACTTTACTTCCTCCAGTTTTTCTCCATTCAAACTTACCTCCCAATTGACTTGACCCTCAACCCTACTGTACCTAATAACCTTGCTCTTATTCACATTTACTCTTAACTTTCTTCTTTCACACACTTTACCAAACTCAGTCACCAGCTTCTGCAGTTTCTCACATGGATCAGCCACCAGCGCTGTATCATCAGCGAACAACGACTGACTCACTTTCCCCCGCTCTTCATCCCCAACAGACTTCACACTTGCCCCTCTTTCCAAAACTCTTGCATTCACCTCCCTAACAACCCCATCCATAAACAAATTAAACAACCATGGAGACATCACACACCCCTGCCGCAAACCTACATTCACTGAGAACCAATCACTTTCCTCTCTTCCAACACGTACACATGCCTTACATCCTCGATAAAAACTTTCACTGCTTCTAACAACTTGCCTCCCACACCATTTATTCTTATTACCTTCCACAGAGCCTCTCTATCAACTCTATCATATGCATTCTCAGATCCATAAATGTTACATCAGATCCATTTGCTTTATGTAAGTATTTCTCTCACATACATTCGTTTATATATCTTATATATATATATAATTATATTATATATTTTTTATATAATATATATATTAATATATATTTTTATATATTTATTTATGTGTGTGTGTGTATATATTATACTTTGTCTCCCGCGTTGTAGCGTGGTGGCGAAAGGAAACAGAACGAGGAATGGACACCAACCCACCACATTATACACGTACTATACATAAACGCCCACACAAGCACAAATACAACAAATACAACGTATACATACATATAACAACAACATAACATTGTATTTATTACACATGTGCTTTCCTTTACTTGCTGCCTTCCCCAGTTTTGTCGCCCCCCCGCCACACACGAAACAGATCCCCCCCCAAGGATCTGGCAGCGCCAGGAAAGGGAACAGACAAAAAAGGCCCAAATTCGTCACGCGCAGTCTGTACTGTAATGTAATAAGCTCCGAAACCGCAGCTCCCTCTCACATCCGGCCCCAAGGACTATTCCATGGTTTACCCACACGTTTCACATGCATTGGTTCAGTCCATTGATTACAGTCGGCCCCTTTGTATACATCTTCCAATTCACTCTATTCCGTTGCACCGCCTTTCACCCTCCTGTATGTTCAGGCCCCGATTCGTCAAACATCTTTTTCACTCCATTCTTCACGTCACATTTGGGCTTCCTCTTCTTCCCTCCATCCTCAGATGCATATATCCTCTTTGTCAATTCTATATCTCTTATTCTTTCCATGTGTTCAAGACCATTTCAACAACCTCTTTTGCTTCTCTACAAACAACACTTTTCTTTTACCTCACATCCTCGTTGCTTTCTCGATAAAACCACCTAAAAATTTCATTTCCAACACATCCACCCTCCTCCGCTACATCCCTGTCTATAGCCCACTTGCCTCACAACCATATACTTTGGTTAGGAACACTATTCCTTCAAACATACCCAGTTTTGCTATCCGAGATGAGGTCCACGACTTCAACACATTATTCTAAATCGCTCCCACAGCTTCGTCCCCTCCCCCTCCCGTGACTCAACTTCCGTTCCATGGTTTCATCAAAAATTTAAAATTTTAAAAACAAATTAAACAACCAGCGTAGACATCACGCACCCATCTGGCGACCGACGTCACGGGGAACCTAATCCACTTTCTCTGCTACCTACTTGTTATACATGCCTTATATCCATGGTAGAATCTTTTCACTGCTTCTTAGCATACTTTGGAACCTCCCCACTCCATATACTCGTAAAACCTTCACAAGCATCTCTATCAACCCTTATCATATGCCTCTTCACCATGGTGTGTGTGTGTGGGTGTGTGTTTTTTGAGTGGAGGGGGCCATTCTTGTACTGTTGTCCTGGCCCTACATAGCTGCCGCGGGTAACGGCGATTATATTTTGTATATTGTATAATATATTATATATATATATATATATATTTTTATATAATATATTATATATATAATTGCGTGGTATGGATAGAGTTGTGCGCAGTGAGGGTGGATTGTTGCTTGGGAATGAGATTGTTTTGAGGACAATATGTGGTGTGAGGTGTTTGATCGAGTAAGTAGTGTAGGGTAAAGAGAGATGTGTGGAAGAATAAAAAGAAGCCGTGGGTGAGAGAGCAGAGAGGGTGTTTTGAATGGTTTGGGCACATGGAGAGAATGGTGAGGAAAGATTGACCTAGAAGGAGGAATATGTGTCGGAGGTGGAGGGACGAGGAGAAATGGGAGTCCAAATTGGAGGTGGAGGAAAGATGGAGTTGAAAAAAGATTTTTTAGTGATCGGGGCCCTGAATGCAGGATGGTGTAAGGCGGGCATAGGAGTAGATGAATAGGATCGCTATGTGGGTATTCCGGGTCAGACGTGCTGGTCAATGGATTGATTCAGGGCATGTGAGCGTTCTGGGGTAACCATTTTAGAAAGTTGTGATGGGGCCTGGATGTGGAATGGAGCCTGTGGTTTCGGGCGGCATTATTACATGACAGCTAGAGACTGTGTGTGAACGAATGGGGGCATTTGTAGTCTTTTCTAGCGCTACTCGCAACTTAGGAGGGATTAGGGGATGTTATTCAAGTGTGGCGTCCGGGTGGCGTTGGGGATTAAATTGGGGCAGTTCTGTATTAATTATGTACATGTGTATATATGTATATATCTGTGTCTGTATATATATGTGTACATTGAGTTGTATAAGGTTGTATATTTGCGTTTGTGTGGATCTCGTGTATGTATATCATGTGTATAGGGTGGGTGGGGCCATTTCTTTCGTCTTTTTCCCTTTTGCGCTACCTTCGCAATCGAGGGAGAAAGCGACAAAAGCAATTGTAGAAGTAGTAATAAATATTATATATTATTTATAAAAATATATAGTAGAGTTTTATATAGATATATATATATATATATGTATTATTATATTTTTGTCGCTGTCTCCCGCGTTTGCGAGGTAGCGCATGAAGCAGAAGATATAGAATTGGCCCAACCCCCCCCGCCGCATACACATGTATATACATTACGTCCACCATACGCAAATATACGAATACCGTACACAGCTTTCCATGGTTTACCAAGACGTTTCTCAGTGCCTGCTTGCAATCCCTGACAAGCCAAACACGTGCAACCCCGGTATACCTATCGCTCCAATTCACTCTATTCCCTTGGCCCTCCTTTAACCATCCTGCATTGTTCAGGCCCGATCAACACAAATTCTTTTTCACTCACACATCTTTTCCACCTCAATTTTGGGTCTCCCTCTTCTCCTTGTTCCCTCCACTCGGTCACATATTTTCCTCCATGGTCTCAATCTTTCCTCACTCATCTCTCCATGTGCCCCCAAACCACTTCAAAACAGCACCCTCTTCTGCTCTCTTAAGCCGCACGCTCTTTTGATTTCCAACAATCTCTCTTACCCTTACGTTACTCACTCGAGCAAACACCTACACCGCACACAATTGTCTCCTCAAACATCTCATTCCAGCACTATCCATCCTCCTGCGCACAACTCTATTCCATTATTTTTTAAATATGTGTATATGAATATATTTTTATATATATATATATATATTACTATATTTATATATATATAGATATATATATATATATTTTTATATATATATTTTTTTTTTCTTTAAAAACTATTCGCCCAGTTTCCCGCGTTTGCAATGGTGCGTAACGAACAGAGGACTGGCCTTTGGAGGGATTCCTCACCTGGCCCCCTTGTTTTTCATACTATTCGCATTCCCGCAGATAGCGGGTAGCTGTTAAGAACAGAGGACTGGGCCCTTGAGGAATATCCTCTCCTGGCCCCCTTCTCTGTTCCTTCTTTGAAAAAAAAAAAAAAAAAAGAAAAAAACGAGAGGGGAAGGATTTTCCTGCCCCCCGCTCCCCTTTCCCCTTTTTTAGTCGCTTCTACAACAAGCAGGGGATTACGTGGGAAGTATTCTTTCATATTATTTATTCCCTAGCTTGAGGCAAATTACCATTTTTTTCTCTGTATGTGACCAACGTTTTAGCTTGGTTGACTGCGCTCGATCGAATGCTGCAACCTGGATTTGAACGCCTATTCGCTCTACCCGGGCGGCCCTGTGACTGCGATATGGTAGGAAACTATGCGTTACCGCCGGAGATGGTTACATCAATGTTATGTCCTTATCTTATCATCCCAGATCTCGAAAATTCACTAACGTTTCATACTGCAAGGAAAAAATGTAAGAGAAATGTAAAACGGTAAAGGGAATTAGGAAATCAAGCATTAGGTTAGAATAATTACGGGGGATGCATTGACATGGAAGGTGTAAGTTGTTATGGAGATATCACTGGGGTATAATATCTTATCAAAGCTTTCTCAGTATATTGATCAATGATGTGCTTATTGCAGCTCAAGGCTGTGGTAGAAGAACGATTAGCGTACAAGGGAATAGGGGAAATATTGCCTTTATGCTAAGACTAATTAGAGACGAAAATTTAAAGGCTAGGTTCTGTTGTGTGGCTGTGGGCCTCTTGACTTCCAGGCCCATTGAGGGTCGTCAGCTTCAAAGTGATAACCAACAGTCGACATATTCGTTATACCTTCTTCAGGCGACGGTAAAATGTAAGACTTAAACAATCCTTAACTGTATGAACGTATACATAATGGAATCTCATAGTAAATAGTCGGTTCTGTTCAGTTTTGCTACAAGTATGTTCACGTGACACTACAGAAAAAAGTGCGGGATTGATTGCATCAAGGTTTTGTGCTGGTCTGGGGACGGTGGTGTAATGGTAAAATCGAATGAACGTACACATTTTAGAGGGGAATTAACATGCTTAATTGATGTACACTTTGGTCAGTTAATTTCAGAGTGTTATTTTCTGTGTATTTTTTTCCACTTTCGTAAGTGTAATTCGACTATTATTTCTATCTTTTGTACTTTAGTTTTGGACTGACGTGTACTGTTTGCGTCCGTAAGATAAATGAGCTAAGAAAGAGTTTACCGAGGTGTGGAAACGTGGCCGTCTTAACCAGGCAAGAAGATCTTACTGTGCTTGGGAGGAAATTCGTGTGTGTCTGTGTGGTCTGTGCCTGAAAGGATTAGAAGAGAGAAGATTCACTTCTAGGGTTTCTACACGGAGTTATGGAAGAGGAGAGAGTGAGAGAGAGAGAGACGAGAGAGAGTGAGACGAGATGAGATGAGATAGGAGATAGAGTGAGAGAGAGAGAGGGTCGTTTTGTCATTAATGAAATAAGATTGTAATTGCCAAAGCCCGTCCACATTTATGTGGGTGTTATGTGAATTAAAGGATACGCTGGATCTTCATAGCATTTGCAGTTTGAGTATCCTGGGGTGACACGGGGATTAACCGTACCCCCCTGCTCGAGAGGAGCGCAGTTCATCTCATAATTTCTCTAAAAATGCGGTTGTATTTCCCCATTATTGACGACTCCATTCATAAATTAAAAATGAAACCACACACCTCCCCATTTGCATTCCAGAATTGCACTGAAGAAATAAAATTTATATGATATAGTTGAGATTCATCTTAGAATATATGCTTCACATCGGTTCTGGGAAGTTTGTGAGAATAGATACCCTAAGCTGCAGGCAATGCCTCATTTACATACCCATAACAATATGTTTGTTTCTAGCGAGCGGCTGTTCGTTATCTGCAGCCAAGTGATATGTAACCACTTGTCAGGGGTGATCTTGGAATCGATATATCTGAATTTAAGGCGTTCAGTCTGTTGTCGAATCTGTTGGGTACTGTCGTGTAGTATATTACAGGGAGGGGAAGCAGGTTTAAAGACAATCAAATTTTAGTGATTTGGAAATATCGGTTGCAGTTTAACTGTCTGTTAGAGAAAATGTGGATGTGGATTAATGAGGTCATTCTTCGTCTGTGTTCCTGGCGATACTTCGCTTCTCGGGGAAATGGTATGTTTGAAGGTGTTCGTAGTCCAAGCGACGCTGTACGGACCCGAGTAACGGACTGTAGATAAGGCTGTGGAGGAGGAGGATGGATGGTTTTAAAAAAATGAAATGTTTAAGGAGGTTATGTTGGTGTGAGGGTGGTGTGATCGAGGATATTGTGTGAGAGAAGTCAGTGAGGGAAGTGTGGTAATAACGAAAATATGGTTGAGAGAGCTGTAGAGGGCTGTGCTGATTTGGTTGGAATTCTGGAGAGTGTGTAGGGGATGAGAGATGTGTGGTATAGATGTTGCGGAAGTGGAGGGGATCGAGATAGGAGGTGCTTTCGCGATCGGGTGATGGATGGATGGTGTGTAAAATGTGGGAGTGGATCGGGGATGTTGAACAGGCAGGAGGGTGATTGGATGCATGGGTGTAGGGTGATTCGTCCTTAAAGTGCCAAGACTTCGTAGCAAATGTTTGTGTTGTGAGGTAGAATTTTAAAAAAAATTAAAGATGGAATTTGTGGCAAGGACTTCGTATCAGAATTATAGAGCTTTTTGGGTAAAATTAAGAAATTAATTTAAAATATTTTGTAGTTTTTGTATTTTGGACGTTGATGAGTGGTCGAATTTTATATATTTAACTATATTATTATAATATTATTATCTATATATATAATACACTAATAAAAAAAAATAAAACATTATATAGAGTATAAAATATACCATACACACAAAACCCCATCTTTAAATAAAAATGAAATTACATAACAATATTTAATATTAACTCTTTATACTTTAATTATTCCACCAAACTACAATTCACTAAATCATCTTCTCACAATTTATAAAAAATTACAACTACAACCAAATAAATAATACTTTATTACAATAATAAACACACTGTTTCACAAAAAAAAAAATAATAAAAACCAAATCACCAAAAAACACACAACAAAACAAACAAACAAACACACCAAAAACCAAAACCCCACACCCACACCCAACAACACTAACAAACCCTCTCTACATCTAACCCCCCCCCCCCCCCCCCCCCCCCCCCCACAAAACACACACACACCTACACCTCTATATAGCAGCACAGAAGTAACTAATCAGACACAACATAATATACCTGAAACCCAAACAAAAACACAAAAAATCACACCACACAACAACAAACAAACAACAAACAACAAACAAACACAAACCAACACAAAACATAATTAAATAATCAAAAAAAAAAACACAATTAAACTACATACACTACACAATATATCAGTACATATAAAATATACACTATAATCTATACAATATACAAAATAAAATAGAGCTACAACGCTAAACAAAACACCAACCCAACAAAAACAAAAACCAAAAACAAAACATACCACATATAATATATCAAACACCACCACTTCTTAAAAAAACCAAACAATAAATAATCTCATATACCTCACCCAAACCACTCCACCAACTAAAAAAACCTACTCCTTCTCCCCAAAACCTCCCACTCCTTCTCTCTACTTCTAATCTAAAAATCTAAATATAAAACTACTCCTAACACACCAAAAAAACTAAACAAAAAAAATCTAAGAGATAAAATAAATACCAATTAGAACCATAATAATGATACACACAAAGTGATACATAATAAAACATATATAAGAGTACATGATAACAACTAACTATTGAGGAATTAAGAGATAGACACTACGATATACATGTCATAAAAACACACTCTAGTTCCATATCGAAACAACTCTCTCACACACTCATCACACAAAAACCAAATCTCCCTCTCACTCTCTGATATTTCACCATATATATCCCCATAACAAGATAGCATACTCCACTAACATTTTAAGAGATTCTCATCTCACTCAAAGACATTGAGCTAAGTATCTGAAGTCTATTTATTATTACTCCAAATCAATCACTCCAACAGACACAAACTGGAAAAAGTAAGAGATACCACTTAAATCTGAGATATAGATAAATCACCTAGATGATTTCTATAGATATACACAGATAGAGGAAGAAAGTAACAAAACTCTCTATATCTCACTTTCACCACCCTTCATAAATTCCTTAACTATAAAACTCTACCCTCACACTCTCTCACACATAACACTTACCACAATATCTTTTCCCATTTTCTTATCACCAAATTTCTATTAGCTCAACTAAGCTCATGTGTGTTTATATCTCTGTGACTCGTCTCTTGTGTCAGTGTCTTTTCTTTTATTTTTTTATTTTAATATAAACTATACTTCCCAACAATCTAACTTCCTCTACTCTGTCACTCTTAGAAATCAATAGATTTTTTACTTAAATTTAAATGTGTATATTGTGATATCACAAATAAAATCAATCTCAAAAAACAAAACTATGGTGTATTCATCACTCGCCTAATCTTTAAATTTTAACCATCCCCTCACTCTCCCCCCTCTCTCTTACCTACCTCATATTTCTCAACCCTACAATACAAAAATATTAATCAATTAATAAATCATCCCTCTTCCTCCTTCTTAAATTCTACATTCTCTAGCTAAAACATCTCTCACCCCTTTTTATCATACAATAAACTAATATTAAATTACCTTAACAAACAACCATACAACTACACCCCACCTTCATCACCTCTACTCCACTGTCCATCCCTCTCACACGTGTCCACTGCTCATTATTATATTCTTGTGTAGACACAAACTCCATTCACATAGACGTCTACTCAGTTATCTATACCACCTCTTAACAAAAAAAATACAATCTCTCCACCATCTCACTGACATTTTTTACAATCAATCATCTTTATCCTTATACCAATCGACTCACTCAATTTTCTCTTATATTAAACTCCAACATCTCTTATATATAATATATAACAATTATCTCTATCACTAACACATCACTCTATTATATAATCGAGTGTGTATCAACTTTCTGAGAGATCTTCCCGCATCTAGACTCACTCGTCAGGTTTCTCATCACATTCAATACATAGATAGATATATATATAGAGTATATAGATCATATGTGTGTGTAGTACTCCTCTCACTCACTCTCTCGTGTGTTCATGTGATATTTATAATATAGATCTCAACACATTCTATTCAACCCTAATCACTCCTTCAATCCCCAAAAAAAATACCTAGAATATATAATCGGTAAAATCACATCCCATAAACAAAACTCTATTCCTATGACATCAAATCGTTCCTCATCTCGCACTATGAATGAGCTAAATAGATACCCAGTTTAAATATTATAAATTTTAATACTAATCCTCTACAAGATATATGTAGATCTCTCTCGTCGAACTGATTACAACACCATTACTTTGTAGTTTATGTGATTTGATATAATTATCTTATTTGTTAGTATGTGTGTAGAATTAGTAAGTTAAGAGACTGAAGTTATTTCTTCTTGTACAATAGTATATTAACCACCACTCTCTCTCTCTCACACTCACTCTCTTCTAACAACCAAATAATAATCAACATATAGAAAACTCTCTCTCACTCCCCTCCTCACTCTTCTCGAATACTAATCAACACCTTCATATCATCATGTGTGTGCCATCTCACTTCCTCCACTCCTAGTATCTAAATTACCTTTATATCATCCTCCTAACCTCAAATTATCGATTATAGAGGATCGCTTTTTATTTAATCATCTACATGTTAACGCTCTTTTTAATTATATTATAATACAGAGATAATCTGTCTTTCTGTATTATAGCTATTCATAGTCTCGTTGGTAATATGCTTTAAGACGTCTTATCACACTAGGAGTTTAATACTTTCGTATTATTGTCTTATATTATTTAATCAGTGTCCTCCCCATTCTTCCTATCTATAAAACTAACAATTTCAAATCTCACCACCCCCTCTGAGTAACAATAACCCATTCCTTTCTATCCATTACTAGTAACTCACTTCTCATCTCTAGAGAGATATTACCCAAATCTCTTCTCTCTTCCAATCCATCACCATCTCTTCCTACATCTCAAAAATTCCCTCCCCCCAAAACATAAATCTTCATAAATTACTGTGTGACCCCAAATCCTCTTCTTATTCTACATCAACCGACATTCTCTCTCTCTCTCTCTCATTGATGATAGATAGATACGAGACCAGATAGATAGATGTATTGTCTGTAGTATAAATCTCTCGTCTCTCTCGACTTATTAATCATCACCTAACTACCTTTACCTCTCAGAAGGTATTAAAAAAACATCTAATATTTCTCGTGTGTGTCACTGAAAAACATTTTCTGTGTGTTCGCTTATTCGGCTCGTTCATTTGGGGTAGAGTAATCGCGTCTCATTGTGTCTCTTCTCGTGTTACTCACGCTTTATGTTTATTGGTGATCGGCTAATTTATTTTTATGTAATGTCCATCTATCTCCCTCAAATCCCTCTTCACACATATATTCTTATTATTTCCTCTCGCTATCTGTGACACTGCTTTTGTCTACGCATTTCTCCCCCCAATTTTATTTTCCTCATATCTATCCCCCTCAAAATATATCATTTTATCCCATCTTTTTATCCTTCTTCCCTCACTCAACTATCCAATTCTCTCATAATTTAATATGTGGTGTTTGTTCTAGTAGTGTAGTCATCATTACTCTAATCCAAATCCTTCATTACATTTTTATTAAATCGCGCGCACTCTCATAAACTGATAGAGATGTACTTAATAGCTAGAAAGATGTTTTGTGTTAGATTACTTTACCAACTTGATCGCGATGTTTGCACCCCCCCTACCATCCCTCCATCCCCCCCCCCCCCCCCCCCCCCCCCCTACTCTCTGTGCCACTCACACACAACACACACACACACACCAATACACCCTGCACTCACTCTCATTATAGAATACACCCACACACCACACACACACTCACAATCTGTGTGTGTTACCACACAAACACACACACACACAAAAAAATCAAATACTCATACTCATCTAAATCTATCTTACTTCCCTCCCCCTCCTCCCCTCCCATCCTTTGTTTTTTTTAATTATGTGTGTGTATACCCCCACACTTGGGAGAGATTGTGTTGTTCTGATGTGATAGCTCGTGTTATATCTTCGCTACAAGCTCACACCCATAGTTATAGCGCGTTGAGCATGGGCTCTGGAAATTTAATAATACAACCCACAACAACTCCCATTACAAAATCCGCTGTCTCTCACACACATAACTCGTTAGACCAAATACACACCTTCACCCCACAAAGATGGCCGCATCCTCGTTTGGGGTGATGTTTTTGCGGGGTGTTGATTTGGGTGATATGAGATACTGTTGGGTGATTGGCTCGGCTAGCGGGAGGTTGTGAGCTGACACTCTCGCGCTATCTCTCCAATTCAACAAACTTCCCCTTCTTATGTGTGTGTGGTGTGTGTGTTGTGTCTCGGGCTATGTTTAGAGAGAGATGTGTGTGTGTCTCGAGGCATGCGGGTATCGCGTCTGATCTGCTCTTTGTGCGCGGCACGGCGAGGGTTTGAGTTGGGGAGTGGATGTTTAGGGGTTTAGGTGTGTGTGTCCAGTACTTCCCTCCCCACTCCGCCCGCTTTCCCCCACCCCCACCCGACCCCGCCCCCTACGCCTTGGTTGGTTGGGACTCTAGCTGTGTGTGTGTAAGTGATGTCGCGTGTACATGTGCACGTCACTCAGGTTATCAACAAAGTTCGGAGTTGCTCTCGCGGGGCACGTAGAGAGAGATAGATAGAGAGAGAGATATGCCACACTACGACACGCGCGCTCTCGATAGATATAGGATAGAGAGTGTCTTTTGAAGTGGGTCCGGTTGTGAGAGTGTAGAGATCCCCCCACCTCACACCTCTGGTGTGTGTGTGTGTGTGAAGCAAGGTGGTGGGTGGGTGGGGCCGCTCCACTCTCATCCCGCGCGCGGTGTGCGCAGATATTGCTGTGAGGTGAGCGGCGGGTGGTCTATGATAGATAGATAGAGGTGATAGATAGAGAGGATATTCGTCCACTAGAGATGATCGCTGTCTCTGTGGGTCTCCAAAGAGATACTAACAGCCTGGTTGGCGAGTCTCTCTCGTAGGAGATATACCACGCTCGTTCTTCTTTCCACAATCTCTGTTACCCTTTCATTACTTACTCGAGACAAACCACTCTCGCACACCACATATTGTCCTCATACATACTCAGTTCCAGCACACCCCACTCTCCTGCGCACTACTCATATCCATAGCCCACGCCTCGACTAACATTACTATCATTGTTGGAACCATTTCCTTCAACCTTCCATTTTGCTTTCCGAGATAATGTCTCGACTTCCACACAGTTTCTTCAAGGCTCCCATGGATTTCGCCCCCCCCCCCCACCCTATGATTCACTTCCCGTTCATGGTTCATCGGCTGCCTTATCCAACTCCCAGATATCTAAAACACTTTACTTCCTCCAGTTTTTCTCCATTCAAACTTACCTCCCAATTGACTTGACTCCTCAACCCTACTGTACCTATAACCTTGCTCTTATTCACTTTTTACTCTTCACTTTCTCGTCTTTCCAACACACTTGACATCAAACTCAGTCACCAGCTTCGCAGTTTCTCACATGGATCTGCCACCAGCGCTGTTTCATCAGCGAACTACAACGACTGTCTACTTCCCAAGCTCTTTCATCCCCAACAGACTTTTACACTTGCCCCTCTTTCCAAAACTATTGCATTTCATCCTCCCTAACAACCCCATCCATAAACAAATTAAAAAAACCATGGAGACATCACACACCCCTGCCGCAAAAACCCACATTCACTGTGAACCAATCACTTTCATCTCTTTCCAACACGTACTCATGCTTACATCATCGATAATAACTTTTACTGACTTTCTAACACTTGCCCTCCCACACCATTTTTTCTTAAAACCTTCCACAGTGCATCTCTTTCAATCTATATATGCCTTCTCCAAGATCGATATAAATGCTACATATACAAATCCTTTTGCTTTCTATAGTATTTCTCACATAAATTCTTCAAAGCAAAAAACCTTGATTCCACACATCCTCTACCATTTCTGAAACCACATCGGCTCTTCCCCAATCTGGATGCTCTTACATGCCTGCACCCTTCTCAATCCAATACCCTCCATATAATTTACCAGGAATACTCATAACATATTTATACCTCTTGGTATGTGAGCACCCTCCACTCTTATCCCCTGTTGCCTTTGTTACCAATGGCACTTGGCACGCATTCGCCAATCCTCAGGCATCTCGACGATGTATCATACCTAGTACTGAAATGAACCTGACCAACCTTGGACAACTATATAGGCTCTCCATACGGTTTTAATAATTTTGCAACGGCTATACACAGTCCAATACCTGCG
The DNA here is from genome assembly GCF_036320965.1 of Panulirus ornatus. NCBI lineage: Eukaryota > Metazoa > Arthropoda > Malacostraca > Decapoda > Palinuridae > Panulirus > Panulirus ornatus. The sequence continues at coordinate 39,953,072 of NC_092238.1, read as the reverse complement.
TCGGCGTGCCGGGCGCGCATTTGCAGCCATAATTAGCTGGGTGTCCGCTTGGAGGTGGACCCTTTGGCTTTTCACTCCGACCCGCGATAGTGGCACATCCACCTCGTCCAATATCATCCTGTGTTCTGCACTCGCGTGCGATATTCTCTATGCTAACTTTTCCCGTATATTATCTATACGTCACGCCATGCGGCCACGGCGACACATTACTCCTATACTTGGGTAGCCCAGCCACTTGTGGCCCACGGACTCTGGAAGTTACGATTTGACCCACTTGTCGGTACCACACTGTATCGGACCGCCGGCATGAACTTCTGGGGATGCGTCGATATATGGGAGGGAGACGGCAGACCACAAATCGCTCTGTTGCCCTCTTTGTCGGTGCTCCGGGTGCGCTTGTCCGCCGTGGCCTCACGTGCGGTTGTTTATGTGGATACACGGTGCACGCATAGGGGCTCTGGGTCCACCTGCATATATTCGTTCACTATGGGCCTCGTCCGCTGAGCGGGCAACGTGATGTTGCTTACTTGTCTGCAGCCACTCTCCCTCGCGACACGCAGACCTGGCAGTAGGAACACAACCTCCCACGCTATTCGCTGGCAGACTACATACCGCATACGCATAGCCTTAGCGTGGGCAGCTGCTTCCTGGTGGCAAAGCTCGGCGGCACGTTTGTTCTGAACGGACGCAACCCCCTCGACCCGTCAAGCCGGGGGGCGCTACGGTGGGTGCCTGGCTGTTGGCTGGTGCTCGTGGGGTACTTCCTCACACAGGCTACTTCCAAGCTACACTTACGCTCATCCAACCCTCTTCACACCCTAATCATTCTCTCTTCTTTTCTGAAAAAACCCATACAACACCTTCACCTTCGCCTCACAAGATAATGATCAGACAGCCCTCCTGTTGCACCTCTCAGCACATGAACTTCAATAAGTCTCTCTTTCGCGCGCCGCCTCCTGTCAATTAACTTGTAATCCATTAACGCGCCTTGGCTTCTATCTACTTACATACGTTCTGTGACTTATGATATATCTCGCTTTTTAAACCTGGTATTCCCATTTACCACAGGTAAGTAAGTACTTTTTCAGCACATAAATCTTTTAACATGGCTCCCTGTGCACCTATTTCCATTGTACCAACACTATCTGAACACCTCCATCATCTTCCATCTATACCAAGTATTCCCTCAACTGCCACATTATCTCACCTTTGCATTCGAATTCACCATCCACTTTAACACCGGGTCTTGTGCATCTAAAATACCACTAACCACACTCATTTCAGCTTGCTCTCCTAAAACACTTGCCTCTCTTGATTCTCTTTTTTCTCATTGCCCTAGGTGCATATGCACCAATAATCACCCCATCTCTCTCTCATCTATTTCAGTTTTACCCAATATTAAATCTAGGAATTTACTTTCTTACATTCTATCACATACTCCCACATCTAATGTTTTCAGGTGTAGTGCTACTCCCTTGGCTCTTTGGGTCCCTCTCTACTAACCACTTGGCTTTCTCCAAGACATTCAAACCTCTCTTCCCCTTTACCATTGAGCTTGCCAGTTTTCACTCAGAGCCAATACTTCCAGGCTCCTTTCCTCATACATATAAGTATCTCTCCTTTTTTTTCTCATCATGGTTACATCCAGCAAACATTCAGACACCCAATCTGAGGTCTTATGGAGGAGGGGATGAGCATCCCCCGCGTGGACTCCTTTTTCTGTTTCCCATTTTTAGTAAGTTAAAATTACAAGGAGGGGGGAGGGATTTCTGGGCCCCCCGCTCCCGTCCCTTCTAGTCGCCTTCTACGAACGTGGTTTGAGGACTTGCGTTTGGGCAGTATTCTTTTTTCCCCTATCCCCAGGGAAGGGATATATATATATATACATATATATTTTTATATATATATATATATATATTTTTATATATATATATAATATTATATTCCTATGGAAGTTCCACGGGGGGGGAAGAAGAATCATGAACACGAAAAGTGTCCCTAATGTGTACTTTCGTGTATGTATAATCACATCAAGCAGGGGAGAACAAGAGTGGGAAATATGAAGTCAGTTAGATATACATCGAAGAGAAGGAGAACGAAGCTGACTGGGACGCCATTTTGGTAATCATGTGATTGTCCAAAAACATTCAACGAGCGTCATAACTTATCATTTTACTAATCTTGACAATATAAAGTTATCTAATTTGTTATAGACCATTCACTAATATTAAGATATGTTTCATTTGTGTATTTAATAATACATAGATTCAATGTTTATTTCTCTATTTATTAATTAGAAGTATAGTAGGTTAATAAATTGTGATGGCGTCAGTTACTTCCCAGTCCATACAATGGATCATAGTTTAGATTACATGATTAACAAGGCATGTGATTTCTTCTTCCTTCCATTTCTTCTGAACATTTATCCTCTTTGTCAATCTTTCCTCACTCATTTTCTCCTTTTATGTCTTAATACCAATTTTGCTACCTCCGTGTTCAGCTTACACTCGTTTTATTACCTGAACCTATCGATCAATCCACATCACACTCCATAATTGTGCTCATTCTTTTCATATCCTAAACTCGTCCACCCTTCTCCGCAAAAACCCTATCTATAGCTTTTTGGCCGCGTTTCCATATGATATGGTTGGAACTTATACTATTTCTTCAAATATCCATTTTTGCTCTCCCAGATATTCGTTTTTGCTATTTTTTACACATTCTTTAGTGCTCCCCAGATGGAGCCTTCGCTACATCCTCGAACCCTTTATTGATTCATGTAAGCTTCTGTGGTTTCATCCACTACCATGGCCAACTCTAAGGATGATTCTAAAAAACAGTTCTTCCCCTCAGTTTTTCTTCTTCAAACCTACACCCAACTGACCTATCCTCAACCCTGCGATCATTTATTTTCATACCACCTATTTTAAATAACACTACAAAACTTAGTCCCTAATTCTTGCGGGTATCTTATCCAATCGGACAAGTGCTGATTTCATCAGCAAATAACAAACTTTCTTCCTAGGCCACCTCATAGTTACAAATGCATAATCACCCCCGTCTCTAAGACTCGCATTTACCTCCCTCACACTTCATCTGTAAAAACAAAAATTGATAGGCCATGGCAGACTCACACAATTCTGCCGCTCTCTCAGACCGACCTTCACTTGGAAAATACTCACTCTCTCTTCCTCTCGTTACACATGCCTTACACACTTGAATAAAAACATCTCACTACATTCTAGTAGTTTTCTACCCAACTCCTTATATTCCTAAGACTTTCCACAAATCAACTCTTATCTATACCATAATACGATTTTTCCAGATCCACAAATGCCACATACAAATCGCCTTTTTCTCTTAAGGTTATTTCTCCAATTCTTTATAAAAGCAAACTTTTTATCCTCACATCCTCAACACTTCTGAAACCACATTGCTTCTCCCGTGTCTGCAACGCTCAGAACATTCCTTCACACACGCACCACACACACACCACACACACTCACACCACTCACACACACACACTTTTGAAGAAAAACCGAGCTCAGCGAACCTTTTCGTTTTTTTTTTTGTCCTTTTTTTCAATTTTCGAACATAAATCCGGCAGCCAACAACATCAATTCCGGAAGCATAAGTATTGCACTGATGCATTTTGCCAAATGCCCGCCATTCTTACGCGATGATTGGTTAAACTCAGTGAAGCCAGCGAGCGAGTAGTGGACGTTGTGCGTGAAAAGAGATGGTCGATATTCCAGTGCCGGCTGTTCTGGCGATAGCAGTGCCCGAAACATATCCCAGAAGTTGTTATTGCGATATGAGAGCCTCGCTCGGTCTGATTTTATTCGGCCAATAAAAACTTTCTCACGGATAAATCCAGGTATTGTTTGGGATTATCGATATGTACCTTGTATATTACCACTAAGTTTGGGAACTCCGATGTATAGTAGTTATTCTATATATATGAATTATATAAGTATTTTTTTTTTTTCTTTGGTCGCTGTCTCCCGCGTTTGTTTTGCGAGGTAGCGCAGGAAACAGACTGAAGTATATGTTTCCTTTCCCAACCCCCATACACATGTATATACATACGTCCACACACGTAATATGCCATACCTACACAGCGTTCATGGGTTTACCCCCGACACTTCACATGCCCTGATTCAAATCCACGACAGCATCGTCAACCCCGGTATTACCTCATCGATCCATTCACTTTTTCCTTGCCCTCCTCTTCACCCTCCTGCTGTTCAGGCACCGCCGATCACACATAAATCTTTTTCATGCCAACTTTCACCTCCATTTGGTTTCCCTCTTCTCCTCGTTTCATCACCTTCCGAACATTATATCCTCTTGGTCAATCTTTTTCCCCATCATTCTCTCCATGTGTCCAAACCATTCAAAACACCCTCTTTGCTCTCTCACCACGACTCTTTTTATTTCCACACTTCTCTCTTTCCCTTAACGTTCCGTACTCGATCAAACCACCTCACACCCAACATTGTCCTCAAACATCTCATTTCCAGCACATCCATTCCTCCTGCGCACAAAACTCTATCCATAGCCCACGCCTCGCAACCTACAAACATTGTTGGATGGAACCACTATTCCTTCAACATACCCATTTTTTGTTTCCGAGATATTGTTCTCGACTTCCATCATATTCTTCAAGGCTCCCTGAATTATCGCCTCCCCCTCCCCAACCTACTGATCCACTTCCGCTTCCATGGTTCCATCCGCCGCCAGTCCAACTTCCAGATATCTAAATACACTTTACTTCCTCCAGTTTTTCTCCATTTTAAACTTACCTCCCAATGACTTGACCCTAAACCCTACTGTGCCTAAGTACCTTGATGCTCTTATTCACTTTACTCTTAACTTTCTTCTTTCACACACTTTACCAAACTCAGTCACCAGCTTCTGCAGTTTCTCACATGAATCAGCCACCAGCGCTGTATCATCAGCGAACAACAGCTGACTCACTTCCCAAGCTCTCTCATCCCCAACAGACTTCATACTTACCCCTCTTTCCAAAACTCATGCATTCACCTCCCTAACAACCCCATCCATAAACAAATTAAACAACCATGGAGACATCACACACCCCTGCCGCAAACCTACATTCACTGAGAACCAATCACTTTCCTCTCTTCCTACACGTACACATGCCTTACATCCTCGATAAAAACTTTTCACTGCTTCTAACAACTTGCCTCCCACACCATATATTCTTAATACCTTCCACAGATGCATCTCTATCAACTCTAATCATATGCATTCTCCAGATCCATAAATGTTACATACAAATCCATTTGCTTTTGTAAGTATTTCTCACATACATTCTTTATATATATATATATATATATATATATATATAATATATTATATATAATATATATATATATATATATATATATTTATATATGTGTGTGTGTGTTATATTATACTTTGTCTCCCGCGTTAGCGAGGTGGCGAAAGGAAACAGACGAGGAATGGCCCAACCCACCCACATATACACGTAATACATAAACGCCCACACAAGCACATATACATACAAATACAACGTATACATACATATACATACACATACATTTATATATATACACATGTGCATTTCCATACTTGCTGCCTTCACCCATTTTTGTCGCCACCCCGCCACACACGAAACAGCATCCCCCCCCCAAGCGAGGCGCGCCAGGAACAGACAAAAAAGGCCACATTCGTACACGCTCAGTCTCTAACTGTCATGTAATAATGCACCGAAACCGCAGCTCCCTCTCCACATCCAGGCCCCACAGACTTTTCCATGGTTTTACCCCACACGTTTCACATGCATTGGTTCAGTCCATTGATTACAGTCGGCCCCTGTGTACCACATCGTTCCAATTCACTCTATTCCTTGCACGCCTTTCACCCTCCTGTATGTTCAGGCCCCGATCGCCCAAAATCTTTTTCACTCCATCCTTCCACGTCCAATTGGCTCTTCTCTTCTTCCCCTCCTCCTCAGATGCATATATCCTCTTTGTCAATCTTTCCTCTCTTATTCTTTCCATGTGTTTCAGACCATTTCAACACACCCTCTTTGCTCTCTCAACCACACTTTTTATTACCACACATCTCATTGCTTTCTCGATCAAACCACCTAACATTTCATTTCCAACACATCCACCCTCCTCCGCACAACCCTGTCTATAGCCCATGCCTCACAACCATATAACTTTGTTAGGAACACTATTCCTTCAAACATACCCAGTTTTGCTCTCCGAGATAAGGTCCACGACTTCCACACATTATTCAACGCTCCCACAGCCTTCGTCCCCTCCCCTCCCGTGACTCACTTCCGCTTCCATGGTTTCATCAAATTAAATTTCAAACAAATTAAACAACCGCGTAGACATCACGCACCATCTGCAGACCGACGTTCACTGGGAACCAATCACTTTCCTCTCTACCTACTTGTATACATGCCTTATATCCATGGTAAGAACTTTCACTGCTTCTAGCAACTTACCTCCCACACCATATACTCTTAAAACCTTCCACAAAGCATCTCTATCAACCCTATCATATGCCTTCACCGGTGTGTGTGGTGTTGTGTGTTTTATGAGTGGAGGGGGCCCTTCTTCGTCTTGTTTCTGGCCCTACATAGCTGCCGCGGGTAACGGCGATTATATATGTATATGTATATATATATATTATATATATATATATATATATATATATATTTATATATATATATATAGGCGTGGGCTAATGGATAGAGTTGTGCGCAGGAGGGTGGATGTGCTGGAAATGAGATGTTTGAGGACAATATGTGGTGTGAGGTGGTTTGATCGAGTAAGTAATGTAAGGGTAAGAGAGATGTGTGGAAATAAAAAGAGCGTGGTTGAGAGAGCAGAAGAGGGTGTTTTTGAAATGGTTTGGGCACATGGAGAGAATGAGTGAGGAAAGATTGACCAAGAGGATATATGTGTCGGAGGTGGAGGGAACGAGGAGAAAGGGAGACCAATTGGAGGTGGAAAGATGGAGTGAAAAAGATTTTGAGTGATCGGGGCCTGAACATGCAGGAAGGTGAAAGGCGGGAAGGAGTAGAGTGAATAGGATCGATGTGGTATACCGGGTCGACGTGCTGTCAATGGATTGAATCAGGGCATGTGAAGCGTCTGGGGTAAACCATAGAAAGTTGTGTGGGGGCCTGGATGTGGAAAGGGAGCTGTGGTTTCGGGCATTATTACATGACAGCTAGAGACTGAGTGTGAACGAATGGGGCCTTTGTTGTCTTTTCCTAGCGCTACCTCGCACACATGAGGGATTAGGGGGATGTTATTCCATGTGTGGCGAGGTGGCGATGGGAATAAATAGGGGCAAACAGTATTAATTATGTACATGTGTATATATGTATATATCTGTGTCTGTATATATATGTGTACATTGAGATGTATAGGTATGTATATTTGCGTGTGTGGACGTGTATGTATATACATGTGTATAGGGTGGGTTGGGCCATTTCTTTCGTCTGTTTCCTTGCGCTACCTCGCAAAACGCGGGAGACAGCGACAAAGCAAAGTAGAAGAAATAATAAATATATATATATATATATATATATATATATATATATATATAATATATATATAATATTATATTTATTATTATACTTTGTCGCTGTCTCCCGCGTTTGCGAGGTAGCGCAAGGAAACAGACGAAAGAAATGGCCCAACCCCCCCCCCCATACACATGTATATACATACGTCCACATACGCAAATATACATACCTACACAGCTTTCCATGGTTTACCCCAGACGCTTCACGTGCCCTGCTTCAATCCACTGACAGCACGTCAACCCCGGTATACCACATCGCTCCAATTCACTCTATTCCTTGCCCTCCTTTCACCCTCCTGCATGTTCAGGCCCCGATCACACAAAATCTTTTTCACTCCATCTTTCCACCTCCAATTTGGGTCTCCCTCTTCTCCTTGTTCCCTCCACCTCTGACACATATATCCTCTTGGTCAATCTTTCCTCACTCATCCTCTCCATGTGCCCAAACCACTTCAAAACACCCTCTTCTGCTCTCTCAACCACGCTCTTTTTATTTCCACACATCTCTCTTACCCTTACGTTACTCACTCGATCAAACCACCTCACACCACACATTGTCCTCAAACATCTCATTTCCAGCACATCCATCCTCCTGCGCACAACTCTATCCATATATATATATTATATATATATATATATATATATATATATTATATATATTATATATTTATATATATATATATATATATATATATTTATATATATATATTTTTTTTTTCTTTCAAACTATTCGCCATTTCCCGCGTTAGCAAGGTAGCGTTAAGAACAGAGGACTTGGCCTTTGAGGGATATCCTCACCTGGCCCCCTTGTTTTTCATACTATTCGCCATTTCCCGCGATAGCGAGGTAGCGTTAAGAACAGAGGACTGGGCCTTTGAGGGAATATCCTCACCTGGCCCCCTTCTCTGTTCCTTCTTTGAAAAAAAAAAAAAAAAAGAAAAAACGAGAGGGGAGGATTTCCAGCCCCCGCTCCCTTCCCTTTTAGTCGCCTTCTACAACACGCAGGGATTACGTGGGAAGTATTCTTTCTCCATATATATATTCCCTAGCTTGAGCAAAATACCCATTTTTCACTTTATCGACCAAACGTTTAGCTGGGTTGACTGTAGATCGAATGCTGCAACCAGATTCGAACCTATACGCTCTACCCCGGGCGGCCCGTGAATGCGATATGGTTAGGAACACTATGCGTTACGCCAGGGAGGTCCATCAATGTACTGTCCTTATCATCCCAGACTCGAAAACTTCACTAACGTTTCAACTGCAAGAAAAATGTAAGAGAAATGTAAACGGTAAAGGGAATAGAAATCAAGATTAGTTAGCATAATTACGGAGATGCATTAGACTGAAGGTTGTAAGTTGTTACGGAGATATCACTGGTAATAATATCTATCAAGCTTACTCAGATATATTGATCAATGAAGCTGCTATATTGCAGCTCAAGGCTGTGGAGAAACGATTAGCGTACAAGGGAATATGGAAATATGCCTTTATGCTAGACTAATTAGAGACGAATTAATGGCTGGTTCGTTGTGTGGCCTGTGGGCCTCTTGACTTCCAGGCCCCAATGAGGTCGTCAACTTCAAGTTATAACCAACAGTCGACATATCTCGTATACCTTCTTCAGGCGACCGGTAAATGTAAGACTAAACACATCTTAACTGTATGAAGTATACCATAATTGGAACCTCATAGTAAATAGCGGTTCAGTTCAGTTTTGCTACAGTTGTCTCACGTGACACTACAGAACAAGTGTGGGATTGATTGCATCAAGACTTTGAGCTGGTCTGGGGACGGTGGTGTAATGGTAACTCGAATGAACGTACACATTTTCAGAGGGGAATTAACATTGCTAATTAGATGTACACTTTGGTCAGTTAATTTCAGAGTGTTATTTACTGTGTATTTTTTTCCACTTTCGTAAGTGTAATTCAGACTATTATTTCTATCTTTTGTCATTTCTAGTTTTGACTGACGTGTACAGTTCCGTCCCGTAAGATAAATGAGCTTAAGAAAGATTTACCGAGATGTGGAAACGGTGGCCGACTTAACCAGGCAAAGAAGATCTACTGCCTGCTTGGGAGAAATTCGTGTGTGTCTGTGTGTCTGTGGCCTGAAAGGATTAGCAAGAGAGACAGATTCACTTTCAAGGGATTCTACACGGAGTCTGGAAGAGAGAGAGAGAGAGAGAGAGAGAGAGAGAGAGAGAGAGAGAGAGAGAGAGAGAGAGAGAGAGAGAGAGAAGGAGAAGGAGGGTATGACAATAATGAAATAAGATTGTATTGCCAAAGCCGTCCATTATGTGGGTGATATGTGAATTAAAGGATACGCAGGATCTTCCATCTCCATTTGCAGTAGAGTATCCTGGGGTGACACGGGGACAACCGTACCCCCCTGCTCGAGAGGAGCGCAGATCATCTCATAATTTCCCATAAATGCGGTTAGTAATTTCCCCATTATTGACAGACTCCCAATTCATAAATTAAAACTGAAACCACACACCTCCCCATTTGCATTCCAGATTGCCCTTAAAGAATAAAATTTATATAAAATAATGAGATCATCTTAAAATACTTCACATCGGTTCTGGGAAGTTTGTGAGAATAGATACCCTAAAGCTGCAGCCAATGCCCTCATTTACATACCCATAACAATATGTTTGTCTCCGCGAGCGGCTGTACGTTATCTGCAGCCAAGTGAATGTACACCACTTCGTCAGGGTGATCTTGGAATCGATATACTGAATTTAAGGCGTTCAGTCTGTTTCGAATCTGTGGTACTGTCGTGCAGTATATTACAGGGAGGGGAGCAGGTTTAAAGATCAATCAAATTTTATGATTTGGAAATATCGGTGCATTTACACATGTCTGTTAGAAAGTGGATGTGATTAAATGAGGTCATTCTTCGTCTGTGTTCCTGGCGATACTTCGCTTCACGGGAAATGGTATGTTTGAAGGTGTCGTAGTCCAAGCGACGCTGTACGGACCCGAGTAACGGACTGTAGATAAGGCTGTGGAGGAGGAGGATGGAGGTGTTGAAAAATGAAATGTTTAAGGATGTTATGTGGTGTGAGGTGGTTTGATCGAGGAAGTGAGAGAGAAGTCAGAGAGGGAAGTGTGGTAATAACGAAAATATGGTTGAGAGAGCTGAAGAGGGTGTGCTGAAATGGTTTGGAAATCTGGAGAGAGTGAGGGAAGAGAGACTGACAGAGGATAGATGTGTCGGAAGTGTAGGGGAACGAGAAGGAGGAGCATACCGCACTGGAGATGGAAGGATGGAGTGTAAAATGTTTTGAGTGATCGGGGCCTGAACATGCAGGAGGGTGAATGGCATGCATGGTGTAGGGTGAATCGTCCTTAAAGTGCCCCCAAGACCTTCATTAACAAATCTTTGTGTTGTGCCAGGTAGAATTTTCAACTCAAAAGCCATGGAACTTTGTGGCACAAGGAACCTTCCAGTATCACCGAATTATAGCAGCTTCTTAGGACCGCCCCTAACAACTTAAGAAATTATTTATCAATATTTTGTTAGTCTTTTCTGTAATTTGACGTTGATGCAGCCTCGTCGAAGGTGACAGCCCCGTGCAGGTAAAGATATATATATATATATATATATATATATATATATATATATATATATATATATATATATATATATATATATATACGTGTGTGTCTGTTTTGTGTAATGTCAACATTTACCCAACACGCAGTTATTTGTTTCATGTTGCGTCTGTTAATTCTGCGCGTTGTGGTTAGCGGAGACTGTAAGGGACCGCCATTCGGAGCAGGGAAATGAAATTAAGATCTCCCAACAGGATAACGATTTCTGATATCGAGGAAGGAATAAATCTGAGGTCGAATTTTCTTAGGTATTTACGTAATCCTAAAATATTTGATAGAATGTGAGGAGCGCACTGGATGAATTGTCTGTCGGTAATAAAAGATGTTTGATGTCCATTTCATTACTAGATGTCCTGTGGTGTAAGAAGAGCCAATACGCCAGCGGCCATTTAGAGATTTATATTGCCCATTTCGCCTGCGGCCCACAATACCCTTCTGTTCGATAGGAAGTAACCATTCGCCAGACGTCAAGTTAACTTAGTGGTACATCACTGATGCTATATTCCAGGAGTGTGAGTCTGTTCTGAACCGCGGACAATATATATATATATATATATATATATATATATATATATATATATATATATATATATATATATATATATATATATATCTATATATATATATATATATATATATATATGAAGAGGGTGATGAGAGTAAGTGAGCTTGGGAAGGAGACTTGTGTGAGGAAGTACCAGGAGAGACTGAGTACAGAATGGAAAAAGGTAAGAACAATGGAAGTAAGGGGAGTGGGGGAGGAATGGGATGTATTTAGGGAATCAGTGATGGATTGCGCAAAAGATGCTTGTGGCATGAGAAGAGTGGGAGGTGGGCAGATTAGAAAGGGTAGTGAGTGGTGGGATGAAGAAGTAAGAGTATTAGTGAAAGAGAAGAGAGAGGCATTTGGACGATTTTTGCAGGGAAAAAATGAAATTGAGTGGGAGACGTATAAAAGAAAGAGACAGGAGGTCAAGAGAAAGGTGCAAGAGGTGAAAAAGAGGGCAAATGAGAGTTGGGGTGAGAGAGTATCATTAAATTTTAGGGAGAATAAAAAGATGTTCTGGAAGGAGGTAAATAAAGTGCGTAAGACAAGGGAGCAAATGGGAACTTCAGTGAAGGGCGCAAATGGGGAGGTGATAACAAGTAGTGGTGATGTGAGAAGGAGATGGAGTGAGTATTTTGAAGGTTTGTTGAATGTGTTTGATGATAGAGTGGCAGATATAGGGTGTTTTGGTCGAGGTGGTGTGCAAAGTGCGAGGGTTAGGGAAAATGAGTTGGTAAACAGAGAAGAGGTAGTAAAAGCTTTGCGGAAGATGAAAGCCGGCAAGGCAGCAGGTTTGGATGGTATTGCAGTGGAATTTATTAAAAAAGGGGGTGACTGTATTGTTGACTGGTTGGTAAGGTTATTTAATGTATGTATGACTCATGGTGAGGTGCCTGAGGATTGGCAGAATGCGTGCATAGTGCCATTGTACAAAGGCAAAGGGGATAAGAGTGAGTGCTCAAATTACAGAGGTATAAGTTTGTTGAGTATTCCTGGCAAATTATATGGGAGGGTATTGATTGAGAGGGTGAAGGCATGTACAGAGCATCAGATTGGGGAAGAGCAGTGTGGTTTCAGAAGTGGTAGAGGATGTGTGGATCAGGTGTTTGCTTTGAAGAATGTATGTGAGAAATACTTAGAAAAGCAAATGGATTTGTATGTAGCATTTATGGATCTGGAGAAGGCATATGATAGAGTTGATAGAGATGCTCTGTGGAAGGTATTAAGAATATATGGTGTGGGAGGCAAGTTGTTAGAAGCAGTGAAAAGTTTTTATCGAGGATGTAAGGCATGTGTACGTGTAGGAAGAGAGGAAAGTGATTGGTTCTCAGTGAATGTAGGTTTGCGGCAGGGGTGTGTGATGTCTCCATGGTTGTTTAATTTGTTTATGGATGGAGTTGTTAGGGAGGTGAATGCAAGAGTTTCTGGAAAGAGGGGCAAGTATGAAGTCTGTTGGGGATGAGAGAGCTTGGGAAGTGAGTCAGTTGTTGTTCGCTGATGATACAGCGCTGGTGGCTGATTCATGTGAGAAACTGCAGAAGCTGGTGACTGAGTTTGGTAAAGTGTGTGAAAGAAGAAAGTTAAGAGTAAATGTGAATAAGAGCAAGGTTATTAGGTACAGTAGGGTTGAGGGTCAAGTCAATTGGGAGGTGAGTTTGAATGGAGAAAAACTGGAGGAAGTGAAGTGTTTTAGATATCTGGGAGTGGATCTGGCAGCGGATGGAACCATGGAAGCGGAAGTGAATCATAGGGTGGGGGAGGGGGCGAAAATTCTGGGAGCCTTGAAGAATGTGTGGAAGTCGAGAACATTATCTCGGAAAGCAAAAATGGGTATGTTTGAAGGAATAGTGGTTCCAACAATGTTGTATAGTTGCGAGGCGTGGACTATGAATAGAGTTGTGCGCAGGAGGATGGATGTGCTGGAAATGAGATGTTTGAGGACAATGTGTGGTGTGAGGTGGTTTGATCGAGTAAGTTACGTAAGGGTAAGAGAGATGTGTGGAAATAAAAAGAGCTTGGTTGAGAGAGCAGAAAAAGGTGTTTTGAAATGGTTTGGTCACATGGAGAGAATGAGTGAGGAAAGATTGACCAAGAGGATATATGTGTCGGAGGTGGAGGGAACGAGGAGAAGAGGGAGACCAAATTGGAGGTGGAAAGATGGAGTGAAAAAGATTTTGTGTGATCGGGGCCTGAACATGCAGGAGGGTGAAAGGAGGGCAAAGAATAGAGTGAATTGGAGCGATGTGGTATACCGGGGTTGACGTGCTGTCAGTGGATTGAATCAAGGCATGTGTATGGGGGTGGGTTGGGCCATTTCTTTCGTCTGTTTCCTTGCGCTACCTCGCAAACGCGGGAGACAGCGACAAAGCAAAAAAAAAAAAAAAAAAAAAAAAAAATATATATATATATATATATATATATATATATATATATATATATATATATATATATATATATATATATATATATATATATATATATATATATATATATTCATTTTGCTTTGTCGCTGTCTCCCGCGTTTGCGAGGTAGCGCAAGGAAACAGACGAAAGAAATAGCCCAACCCACCCCTATACACATGTATATACATACACGTCCACACACGCAAATATACATACCCATACATCTCAATGTACACATATATATACAGACATATACATATATAAACATGCACACAATTCACACTGTCTGCCTTTATTCATTCCCATCGCCACCTCGGCACACATGGAATAACATCCCCCTCCCCCCCTCATGTGTGCAAGGTAGCGCTAGGAAAAGACAACAAAGGCCCCATTCGTTCAACCTCAGTCTCTAGCTGTCATGCAATAATGCCCGAAACCACAGCTACCTTTCCACATCCAGGCCCCACAGAACTTTTCATGGTTTACCCCAGACGCTTCACATGCCTTAATTCAATCTATTGACAGCACGTCAACCCCGGTATACCACATCGATCCAATTCACTCTATTCCTTGCCCGCCTTTCACCCTCCTGCATGTTCAGGCCCCGATTACTACAAATCTTTTTCACTCCATCTTTCCACCTCCAATTTGGTCTCCCACTTCTCGTTCCCTCCACCTCCGACACATATATCCTCTTGGTCAATCTATCCTCGCTCATTCTCTCCATGTGCCCAAACCATTTCAAAACACCCTCTTCTGCTCTCTCAACCACGCTCTTCTTATTTCCACACATCTCTCTTACCCTTACATTACTTACTCGATCAAACCACCTCACACCACATATTGTCCTCAAACATCTCAGTTCCAGCACATCCACTCTCCTGCGCACAACTCTATCCATAGCCCACGCCTCGCAACCATACAACATTGTTGGAACCACTATTCCTTCAAACATACCCATTTTTGCTTTCCGAGATAATGTTCTCGACTTCCACACATTCTTCAAGGCTCCCAGGATTTTCGCCCCCTCCCCCACCCTATGATTCACTTCCGCTTCCATGGTTCCATCGGCAGCCATATCCACTCCCAGATATCTAAAACACTTTACTTCCTCCAGTTTTTCTCCATTCAAACTTACCTCCCAATTGACTTGACCCTCAACCCTACTGTACCTAATAACCTTGCTCTTATTCACATTTACTCTTAACTTTCTTCTTTCACACACTTTACCAAACTCAGTCACCAGCTTCTGCAGTTTCTCACATGGATCAGCCACCAGCGCTGTATCATCAGCGAACAACGACTGACTCACTTCCCAAGCTCTTTCATCCCCAACAGACTTCACACTTGCCCCTCTTTCCAAAACTCTTGCATTCACCTCCCTAACAACCCCATCCATAAACAAATTAAACAACCATGGAGACATCACACACCCCTGCCGCAAACCTACATTCACTGAGAACCAATCACTTTCCTCTCTTCCAACACGTACACATGCCTTACATCCTCGATAAAAACTTTTCACTGCTTCTAACAACTTGCCTCCCACACCATATATTCTTAAAACCTTCCACAGAGCATCTCTATCAACTCTATCATATGCCTTCTCCAGATCGATAAATGCTACATACAAATCCATTTGCTTTTCTAAGTATTTCTCACATACATTCTTCAAAGCAAACACCTGATCCACACATCCTCTACCACTTCTGAAACCACACTGCTCTTCCCCAAGTTGATGCTCTGTACATGCCTTCACCCTCTCAATCAATACCCTCCCATATAATTTACCAGGAATACTCAACAAACTTATACCTCTGTAATTTGAGCACTCACTCTTATCCCCTTTGCCTTTCTACAATGGCACTATGCACGCATTCCGCCAATCCTCAGGCACCTCGCCATGAATCATACATACCTTAAATAACCTTACCAACCAGTCAACAATATAGTCACCCCCTTTTATAATAAATTCCACTGCAATACCATCCAAACCTGCTGCCTTGCCGGCTTTCATCTTCCGCAAAGCTTTTACTACCTCTTCTCTGTTTACCAAATCATTTTCCCTAACCCTCTCACTTTGCACACCACCTCGACCAAAACACCCTATATCTGCCACTCTATCATCAAACACATTCAACAAACCTTCAAAATACTCACTCCATCTCCTTCTCACATCACCACTACTTGTTATCACCTCCCCATTTGTCCCCGTCACTGAAGTTCCCATTTGCCCCCTTGTCTTACCCACTTTATTTACCTCCTTCCAGAACATCTTTTTATTCTCCCTAAAATTTAATGATACTCTCTTACCCCAACTCTCATTTGCCCTCTTTTTCTTGCACCTTTCTCTTGACCTCCTGTCTCTTTCTTTTATACACCTCTCACTCATTTGCATCATTTCCCTGCAAAAATCGTCCAAATGCCTCTCTCTTCTCTTTCACTAATAATCTTACTTCTTCATCCCACCACTCACTACCCTTTCTAATTAACCCACCTCCCACGCTTCTCATGCCGCAAGCATCTTTTGCGCATGCCATCACTGCTTCCCTAAATACATCCCATTCCTCCCCCACTCCCCTTACCTCCTTTGTTCTCACCTTTTTCCATTCTGTACTCAGTCTCTCGTGGTACTTCCTCACACAAGTCTCCTTCCCAAGCTCACTTACTCTCACCACCCTCTTCACCCCAACATTCTCTCTTCTTTTCTGAAAACCCATACAAATCTTCACCTTCGCCTCCACAAGATAATGATCAGACATCCCTCCAGTTGCACCTCTCAGCACATTAACATCCAAAAGTCTCTCTTTCGCGCGCCTGTCAATTAACATGTAATCCAATAACGCTCTCTGGCCATCTCTCCTACTTACATACGTATACTTATGTATATCTCGCTTTTTAAACCAGGTATTCCCAATCACCAGTCCTTTTTCAGCACATAAATCTACAAGCTCTTCACCATTTCCATTTACAACACTGAACACCCCATGTATACCAATTATTCCCTCAACTGCCACATTACTCACCTTTGCATTCGAATCACCCATCACTATAACCCGGTCTTGTGCATCAAAACCACTAACACACTCATTCAGCTGCTCCCAAAACACTTGCCTCTCATGATCTTTCTTCTCATGCCTAGGTGCATATGCACCAATAATCACCCATCTCTCTCCATCAACTTTCAGTTTTACCCATATTAATCTAGAATTTACTTTCTTACATTCTATCACATACTCCCACAACTCCTGTTTCAGGAGTAGTGCTACTCCCTTGCTCTTGTCCTCTCACTAACCCCTGGCTTTACTCCCAAGACATTCCCAAACCACTCTTCCCCTTTACCATTGAGCTTCGTTTCACTCAGAGCCAAAACATCCAGGTTCCTTTCCTCAAACATACTACCTATCTCTCCTTTTTTCTCATCTTGGTTACATCCACACACATTCAGACACCCCAATCTGAGCCTATGAGGAGGATGAGCACTCCCCGCGTGACTCCTTCTTCTGTTTCCCATTTTAGAAAGTTAAAATACAAGGAGGGGAGGATTTCTGGCCCCCCGCTCCCGTCCCTTCTAGTCGCCTTCTACGACACGTGAGGAATGCGTGGGAAGTATTCTTTTTCCCCTATCCCCAGGGATATATATATATATATATATATATATATATATATATATATATATATATATATATATTCCTATGAGTCCACGGGGAAAATGAAACACGAAAAGTTCCCAAATGCACTTTTGTGTAATAATCACATCATCAGGGGAGACACAAGAGAGAAATATAAGTCAGTTGATATACATCGAAGAGACGAAGCTAGGACGCCATTTGGTAAACATGTGATTGTCCAAAACATTCAACGAGCGTTCATAAACTTATCATTTTACTAATCTTATCAACAATAAAGTTATCTAATTTGTATAGACCATCACTAATATTAAGATTATAGTTCTTTGTGTATTTAATAATACAAGATTCAATGATATTTCTCTTTATAATAGAGTTAGAGTTAATAAATGAGATGGCGTTACTCCAGTCAATACAATGATCATAGTTTTTAACATGATTAAACAAGGCATTTGATTCTTCATCCTTCCATTTCTTCTGACACATTTATCCTCTTTGTCAATCTTTCCTCACTCATTTTCTCCATATGTCTAAACCAATTTAGCACACCGTGTTCAGCTACACTCGTTTTATTACCAGACCTCTCGATCAAACCACATCACACCTCATAATGTGCTCATTCTTTTCATATCCAACTCGTCCACCCTTCTCCGCAAAACCCTATCTATAGCATATGCCTCGTATCCATATGATATTGTTGGAACTACTATTTCTTCAAATATCCATTTTTGCTCTCCCAGATAACGTTTGCTATTTCTACACATTCTTTAGTGCTCCCAGAGCCTTCGCTACCTCCTCGAACCCTATGATTCATTTAAGCTTCTGTGGTTTCATTCACTACCATGTCCACTCTAAGATGTCTAAAACAGTTCACTCCCCTCAGTTTTTCTTCATTCAAACCTACACCCCAACTGACCTATCCCTCAACCCTGCTACATTTATTTTCAACCACCTACTTTTAAACACTACAAAACTTAGTCACCAAATTCTGCGGTATCTTATTCCAATCTGACACTAGTGATGTTTCATCAGCAAATAACAAACTTTCTTCCTAGGCCCACCTCATAGTCTACAAACTGCATAATCACCCCCGTCTCTAAGACTCGCATTTACCTCCCTCACACTTCATCTGTAAACAAATTGATAGCCATGGCGACATCACACACTTCTGCCGCAGACCGACCTTCACTTGGAACTACTCACTCTCTCTTCCTACTCGTACACATGCCTTACACACTTGATAAAACATCTCACTACTTCTAGTAGCTTTTCTCCCACTCCTTATATTCCTAAGACTTTCCACAAATCAACTCTTATCAATCCCATCATACGATTTTTCCAGATCCACAAATGCCACATACAAATCGCCTATTTCTCTTAAGTATTTCTCACATTCTTAAAAGCAAACATTTTATCCACACATCCTCAACCACTTCTGAAACCACACTGCTTCTCCCTTGTCTGCACGCTCAGAACATTCCTTCACACACACACACACACACACACACACACACACACACACACACACACACACGTTGAAGTAAAACCGAGCTCAGCGAACCTTTTCGTTTTTTGTCTTTTTTCAAATTTCGACTAACACCGGCAGCCAACAACATCCATCCGGAAGCATAACGTATTGCATGATGCATATGCCAAAAGCCGCCATTCTTACGCGATGGTAACTCAGTGAAGCCAGCGAGAGTGGAGTTTGCGAAAGAGATGTTCGATATTCAGTGCCGGCAGTTCTGGCGATAGCAGCTGCCGAAACATATCCCAGAAGTTGTTATTGCGAATGAGAGCCACGCACTGAGTCTGATTTTTATTCGCCATAAAAACTTTCTCACGGATAAATCCAGGTTTGGATTATCGATATGTACCTTTTCTATTACACTAAGTTTGGAAACTCTCGATGTATAGTAGTTATTCATATATATATATATATATATATATATAAGTATATTTTTTTTTTCCTTTGTCGCTGTCTCCCGCGTTTGCGAGGTAGCGCAAGGAAACAGACGAAAGAAATGGCCCAACCCACCCCCATACACATGTATATACATACGTCCACACACGCAAATATACATACCTGCACAGCTTTCCATGGTTTACCCCAGACGCTTCACATGCCCTGATTCAATCCACTGACAGCACGTCAACCCCGGTATACCACATCGCTCCAATTCACTCTATTCCTTGCCCTCCTTTCACCCTCCTGCATGTTCAGGCCCCGATCACACAAAATCTTTTTCACTCCATCTTTCCACCTCCAATTTGGTCTCAAACTTCTCCTCGTTCCCTCCACCTCCGACACATATATCCTCTTGGTCAATCTTTCCTCACTCATTCTCTCCATGTGCCCAAACCATTTCAAAACACCCTCTTCTGCTCTCTCAACCACGCTCTTTTTATTTCCACACATTTCTCTTACCCTTACGTTCCTTACTCGATCAAACCACCTCACACCACACATTGTCCTCAAACATCTCATTTCCAGCACATCCATCCTCCTGCGCACAACTCTATCCATAGCCCACGCCTCGCAACCATACAACATTGTTGGAACCACTATTCCTTCAAACATACCCATTTTTGCTTTCCGAGATAATGTTCTCGACTTCCACATATTCTTCAAGGCTCCCAGAATTTTCGCCCCCTCCCCCACCCTATGATCCACTTCCGCTTCCATGGTTCCATCCGCTGCCAGATCCACTCCCAGATATCTAAAACACTTTACTTCCTCCAGTTTTTTCTCCATTCAAACTTACCTCCCAATTGACTTGACCCTCAATCCTACTGTGCCTAATTACCTTGCTCTTATTCACATTTACTCTTAACTTTCTTCTTTCACACACTTTACCAAACTCAGTCACCAGCTTCTGCAGTTTCTCACATGAATCAGCCACCAGCGCTGTAAATATACACATGTAAATATACGTACATATACATTTTAATGTTTTCATACTATTCGCTATTTCGCGCGTTAGCGAGGTAGCGTTAAGAACAGGGGACTGAGCCTTTGAGGGAATATCCTCACTTGTTCCTTGCCCACCTTTCACCTTCCTGCATGTTCAGGCCCCGATCACTCAAAATCTTTTTCACTCCATCTTTCCACCTCCAATTTGGTCTTCCACTTCTCCTCGTTCCCTCCACCTCCGACGCATATATCCTCTTGGTCAATCTTTCCTCACTCATTCTCTCCATGTGCCCAAACCATTTCAAAACACCCTCTTCTGCTCTCTCAACTATGCTCTTTATATATATATATATATATATATATATATATATATATATATATATATATATATATATATATATATATTCCTATTAGTCCACGGGGAAAATGAAGCACGATAAGATGCCAGGTGCACTTTCGTGTAATAATCACATCATCAAGGGAGATGCAAGAAAGAAATATAAGTTAGCTGATATACAACGTGATTGTCCAAGACAGACAACGAGCGCTTCAAGAAGGGAAATTGTTTACAAAGTTTATCAACAATAAAGCTATCCAATTTGTATAGACCTTCACTAATATTAAAGTTATAATTCTTTGTGTATCATATAATAGAAGATTCAATGATATTTCTCGTGGTACTGGAGTTAGAGTTAATAACTGAGATGGCATTACTCCAGTCAGTACAATGATCGTAGTTTATAACGTGATTAAACAAGGCATTTGATTCCTGTCCTGTTCTTATACTATATTTATACTGCTTAAATCTAACAGAAATATCCTTACCAGTCTGCCTAATATAAAACTTGACACAATTTCTAAACGG
This sequence comes from Panulirus ornatus, assembly GCF_036320965.1. Lineage (NCBI taxonomy): Eukaryota > Metazoa > Arthropoda > Malacostraca > Decapoda > Palinuridae > Panulirus > Panulirus ornatus. The sequence continues at coordinate 39,931,492 of NC_092238.1, read as the reverse complement.
CACTTTATAGATGCACCAAGGAGAGTTTTCTGGTGAGTTCCTGATTAAGATATTCTTTCTAGTATTATTGTTGCTGAAGGCAACATTTACATTAAAGAATTTAAGCAACATAGGAAGTAAAGTAAAATTATTATGAAAAGGGAGATCTAACGATAATCTTACTTTAGTTCCCATGTGCAGAATAGAAAAAGGTGAGAGCAAATGACGTAAGGGGATTGGGGGAGGAATGGGATATATTTAGGGAAGCAGCGATGGCTTGCGCAAAAGATGTCTGTGGCATGAGAAAGGTGGGATGTGGGCAGATTAGAAAGTGTAGTGAGTGGTGGGATGAAGTAAGATTGTTAATGAAAGAGAAGAGAGAGGCATTTGGACGATTTTTGCAGGGAAGTAGTGCAAATAACTTTTGGATGTATAAAAGAAAGAGGCAGGAGGTCAAAAGGTGAAAAAGAGGGCAAATGAGAGTTGGGGTGAGAGAGCATCATTAAATTTTATAGAGAATAAAAGGATGTTTTGGAAGGAGGTAAATGAAGTGCGTAGGACAAGAGAACAAATGAGAACATCGGTGAGGGGGCTAATGGGGATGTAATAACAAGTAGTGTCGAAGTGAGGAGATGGAGTGAGTATTTTGACGGTTTGTTGAATGTGTTTGATAATAGAATGGCAGATATAGGGTGTTTTGGTCAAGATGGTATGCGAAGTGAGAGGGTCAGGGAGAAGGGTTTGGTAAACAGAGAAGAGGTAGTGAAAGCTTTGCGGAAAATGAAAGCTGGCAAAGCGGCGGGTTAGGATGGTATTGCAGTGGAATTTATTAAAAAGGGGGATGACTGTGTTGTTGACTGGTTGATGAGGATATTCACTGTATGTATGGTTCATGGTGAAATGCCTGAGGATTGGCGGAATGCATGCATAGTGCCACTGTACAAAAGCAAAGGGGATAAAGATGAGTGTTCAAATTACAGAGGTATAAGTTTGTTGAGTATTCCTGGGAAATTATATAGGAGGGTATTGATTGAGAGGGTGAAGGCATGGACAGAAACACAGACTGGGGAAGAGCAGTGTTGTTTCGGAAGTGGTAGAGGATGTGTAGATCAGGTGTTTGCTTTGAGGAATGCATGTGAGAAATACTTAGGAAAACAAATGGATTTGTATGTAGCATTTATGGATCTGGAGAAGGCATATGATAGAGTTGATAGAAATGCTCTGTGGAGGGTATTAAGAGTATATGGTGTGGGAGGTAAGTTGCTAGAAGCAATGAAATTTTTTTATCGAGGATGTAAGGCATGCGTACGAGTAGGAAGAGAGGAAAGTGATTGTAAATATCGGTTTGCGGCAGGGGTGCGTGATGTCTCCATGGCTGTTTAATTTGTTCATGGAAGGGGTTGTTAGGGTAGTTTAATGCAAGAGTTTTGGAGAGAGGGGCAAGTATGCAGCCTGTTGTTGATGAGAGGGCTTCGGAAGTGAGTCAGTTGTTGTTCGCTGATGATACAGAGCTGGTGGCTGATTTGGGTGAGAAACTGCAGAAGCTGGTGACTGAATTTGTTAAAGTGTGTGAAAGAAGAATGCTGAGAGTAAATATGAATATGAGCAAGGTTAGTAGGTTCAGTTGGGTTGAGGGACAAGTCAATTGGGAGGTAAGTTTGAATGGAGAAAAACTGGAGGAAGTAAAGTGTTTCAGATATCTGGGAGTGGCTTCAGCAGCTGATGGAACCATGGAAGCAGAAGCGAGTCACATGGTGGGGAGTGGGCGTAGGTTCTGGAAGCGTTGAAGAATGTGTGGAAGGCGAGAACGATATCTTAGAGAGCAAAAACTGGTATGTTTGAAGAAATAGTCGTTCCAAAAATGTTATATGGCTGCGAGGCGTGGGCTCTAGATAGAGTTGTGCGCATGAGGACAGATATGTTGGAAATGAGATGTTTGAGGACAATATGTGGTGTGAGGTGGTTTGATCGAGTAAGTGAAAGGGCAAGAGAGATGTGTGGTAATAAACATAGTGTGGTTGAGAGAGCAGAAGAGGGTGTATTGAAATGGTTTGGTCACATGGAGAGAATGAGTGAGGAAAGATTGACAAAGAGGATAGATGTGTCAGAGTTGGAGGGAACGAGGAGAAGTGGGACCCCAGATTGGAGGTGGTAAGATGGAGTGAAAAGGATTTTGAGCGATCGGGGCCTGAACATGCAGGAGGGTGAAAGGCGTGCAAGGAATATAGTGAACTGGAACGATATGGTATACCGGGGTCGATGTGCTCTCTATGGATTGAATCAGGGCATGTGAAGCGTCTAGGGTAAACCACGGAAAGTTCTGTGGGGCCTAGATGTGGAAAGGGAGCTATAGTTTCGGTGTATTGCACATGACAGGTAGAGACTGAGTGTGAACGAATGTGTCATTTGTTGTCTTTCCTGGCGCTAATTCACGCGCGCGGGAGGATGGGGTCCCATTTCTTGTGTGGCGGGGTGGCGACGGAATGGATGAAGACATCATATATGAATATATACATGTGGATATATGTGTATGTCTGTGTATGTTTATTTATATATACGTTGAAATGTATAGGTTTGTATATGTGCGTGTGTGGGCGTGTATGTATATACATGAGTATGTGGGTGGGTTGGGCCATTCTCTCGTCTGTTTCCTTGCGCTACTTCGCTAACGCGGGAAACATTGACAAAGTATAAATAAACGTATATATATATATATATATATATATATATATATATATATATATATATATATATATATATATATATATATATTGGTAAGTTTGAATGGAGAAAAACTGAAGGAAGTGAAGTGTTTTAGATATGTGAGAGTGGATTTGGCAGCGGATGGAACCATGGAAGCGGAAGTGAGTCACAGGGTGGGGAAGGGGGAGAAAATTATGGGAGCATTGAAAAATGTATGGAAGGCGAGAACATTATCTCAGAAGCAAAAATGGGTATGTTTGAAGGAATAGTGGTTCCAACAATGTTATATGGTTGCGAGGCATGGGCTATAGATAGAGTTGTGCGGAGGAGGGTGGATGTGCTGGAAATGAGATGTTTGAGGACAATATATGGTGTGAGGTGGTTTGATCGAGTAAGTAATGAAAGGGTAAGAGATGTGTGGTGATAAAATGAGTGTGGTTGAGAGAGCAGAAGAGGGTGTATTGAAATGGTTTGGTCACATGGAGAGAATGAGTGAGGAAAGATTGACAAAGAGGATATATGTGTCAGAGGTGAATGAAACCAGAAGTGGGAGACCAAATTGGAAGTGGAAGGATGGAAGGATTGTCGACACTCGCATGTTTACCAAATGGCGTCCTAGCTTCGTCTCTTCGATGTATATCAACTGACTGTTATATTTCTCTCTTGTATCTACCCTAATGATGTAATTATTGCACGAAAGTGCACTTGTCAACTTATCGTGTTTCATTTTCCCTGTGGACTCGTAGGAATATATATATATATATATATATATATATATATATATATATATATATATATATATGTATATATATATGTATATATATATATATATATATATATATATATATATATATATATATATATATATATATATATATATATATATATATGTTGGAAAGGATCCCTGAGGATAGGGAAGAAAGAATACTTCCCACGCATTCCTCACGTGTCGTAGAAGGCGACTAAAGGCGACGGGAGTGGGGCGCTGGAAACCCTCCCCTCCTTGTATTTTACTTTCTAAAAGGGGAAACAGAAGAAGGAGTCACGCGGGGAGTGCTCATCCTCCTCGAAGGCTCAGATTGGGGTGTCTAAATGTGTGTGGATAAAACCAAGATGAGTAAAAAGGAGAGATAGGTAGTATGTTTGAGGAAGGGAACCTGGATGTTTTGGCTCTGAGTGAAAAGAAGCTCAAGGGTAAAGGGGAAGAGTGGTTTAGGAACGTCTTGGGAGTAAAGTCAGGGGATAGTGAGAGGACAAGAGCAAGGGAAGGAGTAGCACTACTCCTGAAACAGGAGTGTGGAAGTATGTGATAGAGTGTAAGAAAATAAACTCTAGATTGATATGGGTAAAACTGAAAGTGGATGGAGAGAGATGGGTGACTATTGGTGCATATGCACCTGGGCATGAGAAGAAAGATCATGAGAGGCAAGTGTTTTGGGAGCAGCTGAGTGAGTGTGTTAGTAGTTTTGATGCACGAGACCGGATTATAGTGATGGGTGATTTGAATGCAAAGGTGAGTAATTTGGCAGTTGAGGGAATAATTGGTGTGCATGGGGTGTTCAGTGTGTTAAATGGAAATGGTGAGGAGCTTGTAGACTTATGTGCTGAAAAAGGACTGGTGATTGGGAATACCTGGTTTAAAAAGAGAGATATACATAAGTACACGTGTGTAAATAGGAGAGATGGCCAGAGAGCGTTATTGGATTACGTGTTATTTGATAGGCACGCGAGAGAGAGACTTTTGGATGTTAATGTGCTGAGAGGTGGAACTGGAGGGATGTCTGATCATTATCTTGTGGAGGCGAAAGTGAAGATTTGTAGAGGGTTTCAGAAAAGAAGAGAGAATGTTGGGGTGAAGAGAGTGGTGAGAGTAAGTGAGCTTGGGAAGGAAACTTGTGTGAGGAAGTACCAGGAGAGACTGAGTGCAGAATGGAAAAAGGTGAGAACAAAGGAGGTAAGGGGAGTGGGGGAGGAATGGGATGTATTTAGGGAAGCAGTGATTGCTTGCGCAAAAGATGCTTGTGGCATGAGAAGCGTGGGAGATGGGCAGATTAGGAAGGATAGTGAGTGGTGGGATGAAGTAAGATTGTTAGTGAAAGAGAAGAGACGATTTTTGCAGGGAAATAATGCAAATGAGTGGGAGATGTATAAAAGAAAGAGGCAGGAGGTCAAGAGAAAGGTGTGAGAGGTGGAAGGAGGTAAATGAAGTGCGTAAGACAAGGGAAGAAATGGGAACTTCAGTGAAGGGGGCTAATGGAGAGGTGATAACAAGTAGTAGTGATGTGAGAAGGAGATGGAGTGAGTATTTTGAAGGTTTGTTGAATGTGTTTGATGATACAGTGGCGGATATAGGGTGTTTTGGTCGAAGTGGTGTGCAAAGTGAGAGGGTTAGGGAGAATGATTTGGTAAACAGTGAAGAGGTAATAAAAGCATTACGGAAGATGAAAGCCGGCAAGGCAGCGGGTTTGGATGGTATTACAGTGGAATTCATTTAAAAAAGGGGTGACTGTATTGTTGACTGGTTGGTAAGGTTATTTAATGAATGTATGACTCATGGTGAGGTGCCTAAGGATTGGTGGAATGCTTGCATAGTGCCATTGTACAAAGGCAAAGGGGATAAAAGTGAGTGCTCAAATTACAGAGGTATAAGTTTGTTGAGTATTCCTGGGAAATTAAATAGGAGGGTATTGATTGAGAGGGTGAAGGCATGTACAGAGCATCAGATTGGGGAAGAGCAGTGTGGTTTCAGAAGTGGTAGAGGATGTGTGGATCAGGTGTTTGCTTTGAAGAATGTATGTGAGAAATACTTAGAAATGCAAATGGATTTGTATGTAGCATTTATGGATCTGGAGAAGGCATATGATAAGAGTTGATGGAGATGCTCTGTGGAAGGTATTAAGAATATATGGTGTGGGAAGCAAGTTGTTAGAAGCAGTGAAAAGTTTTTATCGAGGATGTAAGGCATGTGTACGTGTAGGAAGAGAGGAAAGTGTTGGTTCTCATTGAATATAGGTTTGCGGCAGGGGTGTGTGATGTCTCCTTGGTTGTTTAATTTGTTTATGGATGAGGTTGTTAGGGAGGTGAATGCAAGAGTTTTGGAAAGAGGGGCAAGTATGAAGTCTGTTGTGGGTGAGAAAGCTTGGGAAGTGAGTCAGTTGTTGTTCGCTGATGATACAGCGCTGGTGGCTGATTTGTGCGAGAAACTGCAGAAGCTGGTGACTGAGTTTGGTAAAGTGAGTGAAAGAAGAAAGATGAGAGTGAATATGAATCAGAGCAAGGTTATTGGGTGCAGTAGGGTTGAGGGACAAGTTAATTGGGAGGTAAGTTTGAATGGAGCAAAACTGGAGGAATTGAAGTGTTTTAGATATCTTGGGGGTGGATCTGGCAGCGGATGGAACCATGGAAGCGGAAGTGAATCATAGGGTGGGGGAGGGGGCGAAAGTTCTGGGTGCATTGAAGAATGTGTAGAAGTCGAGAACATTATCTCAGAAAGCAAAACTGGGTATGTTTGAAGGAATAATGGTTACAACAATGTTAATTGGTTGCGAGCCGTGGGCTATAGATAGAGTTGTGCGCAGGAGGGTGGATGTGCTGGAAGTGAGATGTTTGAGGACAATATGTGGTGTGAGGTGGTTTGAGCGAGTAGGTAATAATAGGGTTAGAGTGATGTGTGGTATTAAAAAGAGTGTGGTTGAGAGAGCAGAAGAGGGTTTTTAAATGGTTTAGTCACATGGAGAGAATGAGTGAGGAAAGACTGACCAAGAGGATATATGTGTCAGAGGTGGAGGGAACGAGAAGTGGGAGACCAAATTGGAGGTGGGAAGATGGAGTGAAAAAGATTTTGTGATTGGGGCCTGAACATGCATTAGGGTGAAAGGCGTGCAAGGAATAGAGTGAATTGGAACGATGTGTTATACCGGGGTCGACGTGCTGTCAGTGGATTGAACCAGGTCATGTGAAGCGTGTGGGGTAAACCATGGAAAGTTCTGTGGGACCTGGATGTGGAAAGGGAGCTGTGGTTTCGGTGCATTATTACATGACAGCTAGAGACTGAGTGCGAACGAATGTGGCCTTTGTTGTCTTTTCCTAGCGCTACCTCGCACACACGAGGGGGGAGGGTTTTTTTCATTTCATGTGTGGCGGGGTGGCGATAAGAATGAATAAAGGCAGACAGTATGAATTATGTACATGTTTATATATGTATATGTCTGTGTGTGTATATATATGTATATGTTGAGATGTATAGGTATGTATATTTGCGTGTGTGGACGTGTATGTATATACATGTGTATGTAGGCTGGTTGGGCCATTCTTTCCTCTGTTTCCTTATCCACCTCGGTAACGCGGGAGACAGCGACAAAGCAACATAAATAAATAAATAAATAAAATAAAAAAAAAAAAATATATATATATATATATATATATATATATATATATATATATATATATATATATATATATATATATATATATATATATTGCAAGAGGTCCTTAGATGAGGCTGAACAGCAGGTTTGACTGTGGACCGACTGTTGCAACCAAGATGCGTGATTATGCGCTCGACCTTGGGCGGCCAAGGAATATGTAAGGTCATTACCTGCTGTAGATGCAGTGTTGCGTCGATGCTTTTAATTGACAAAATATGATTGGATAGTGGCCAAGTACTGCCAGTGAGCGGGATAGCAACAGACTGTGTTGAATAGCTTATGATGACCCCAGTGACGATGACCAGGTAACTCGACTAACTCTGCAGACCAACTTGAGAACATTTCCGATGACCCAATAATGACTTAACGCCATGACCGATTTACGATGATGAAGTACTGACTGGCAGTCATCACCGATCGCGATGACCTAATCACTTACGATGATGTGACTCTGACTGATTTCGACAAGTGACAGACGCACTAACTGTGATGATAGACTTAGTTGGAGCTGATTCTTCTTAACTGACTTCGTAAAATGACTGACGTTATGGCTGTGATGATTGACTGATGACTGACTGATGAGGGCCTGGCACTTACTGACTTAATGGTAACTGACACTTTAATTGTGAGGTCTGACTTAATGAGGACTTAGAATTCACTGGGTTAATAATATGTGGTGATTGATTTATTAGGACCTAAAACTCACTGCGCTTAGGAATGACTGACTTTCTGACTGTGATAACTGACTGAATGAGGACATAGACCACAATGACTTATCAATGGCAAGCGTTTTATCGTGATGATTGACTTAATGAGTCAGTCCTGACTGACGTTCTATCTGTGATGACTGACTTACGATGGCCTAGTGGCGACTGGCTTGATGAGGACTGTCTCTCATGCCTGGCCCATGAAAGAGAGAAAATAAGGAAAAATATGAAAGTAAAATATAAAGTGATAACTCTTTAGAAACGTCGCTGAATAAAGCGAAGAGAAAATGTTTACCAACATTTTCTACACTCCTTTGTCTAATCCTACCACACCCCTTTTTTTAATGCAGTAAAAAAGAAAGAAATTTCAATAGTATGTATTCATGTTGATTACACAAAGGATCACTATAGACCTTTGAGATACTGTCGAGTATAAGTTGCCTTCGTGTTGATGTGAACAACACTAGAAAAGGAGGAAATAAAACGTATCTTCATGTTCTTCTGATATTTCTAATCCGTGTCAAAAACCGTAGGTAAAACTGCCAGAAAACTAAATGCTTCATTGTACAGAACATCATCGTTAAATATGCCTTGATGTCCGTCAGCTCCGGCAAACACGAAGCGAAATCGAAGTATCCATACATCAGTATCTCAAACATGGCTAAACCAAATTCCGATCCCTCGAAACGCAATTTTCCATTTCGTAATGAATTTACGACGCAAACGTGATTATTCGCTTCCATTACAGTGCTATGAACTATTACCGTAATCAACATCTCTTTAGCCCTACTTTGAAAATGCTCTCTCACCATTTACCTTTCCAACCGCCATGGCCACCCTCACCATCATTGTGACCACACTCACCATCACTGTGGCCACCCACACCATCACTGTGGCTACTGCCACCATCACTTTGGTCATCCACCATCCTCTGGCCACCTACACCATCACTGTGGCTACTGTCATCATCCCTCTGGCCACTCACAGAATCATTGGCCACACATACTATTACTCAAGACACCCTCACCATCACTGTGGCCACTGACACCACCCTTCTGGCCACCCACACCATCACTGTGGCTACTGTCACCATCCCTGTGGCCTCCCACACCATCATTGTGGCCACATACACTATCGGTGTTGGTCACTTAAATTATTGATAAGTTACTAGGCTGTCCAGTAGCCTGTGTGGCGAGGCTGTGGCTGGCCCAGGGGCTGGGAACACTGCCGAGCTTGGGCAGCACATGGGTTCGTGAACCGCAAAAATGCATTTTCTATGCCGAAGATAAAAGTATTCGCAACACGCACGCCGCTGCGGCACTCCAAGAAAAATCCACATGTAAAACTTACATATGATGCGCAAAATTTCCAGATTTGTTTCTCCTGAGACTTTTCCAGCTTAGCGGAGGAAAGCTTTTCCCCAAAAAGTTCAAGTGTATTTCCGTAATTTTAGTATGTTATTACTTTTCGTTGTACTCTACTTCATGTAAATATATATATATATATATATATATATATATATATATATATATATATATATATATATATATATATATATATATATATATATATATATATATATATTTATATATTCATATAAATATATATATATATATGTATATATATATATATATATATATATATATATATATATATATATATATATATATATATATATACACCACAGAGGCCTGTTTGTGTGTGTGTGTGTGTGTGTGTGTGCGTAGATACACACACACACACACACACACACACACACACACACACACACACACACAAACACACACACAAACACACACACAAACACACACACACACACACACAAACACACACACACACACACACACACACACACACACACACACACACACACATAACCACTGCAACAAAGTCATTATAATATACATGAGTGTAAAGGTACGTGTTGCGATCATGTTGAAACTAAGAGCAGCATAGAAAGAAAAAAAGATGTGATAATATTCTAACTGATCCGTTTTGTTGCTGTTCTACATAATCCATCTGAAAGAAGAGCACTGCTGTTACGCTGGCTCATGCAGGGAAGCCGTGTTCCACAGACATCCACAGGGACTTCGGAGAGTTCTTGCAAATATATGTCTTGTAGTCAGAGCCGAAGAGACAGTACCAGGCACTGGAAAACTATGTTAAAACTTTCAGAGATAAAGCCACTGTCTCGCTAATGTTACTCCTTAGAAAAAAAAAAAAAAGGCTTTGCATACGTACCTTGTGGTCCAGCAGACGACCTTGTAGCATACAGTCATAATAGGAGTCACAACGACCAGGAGCAGTACCCACAGCTCTCGTGGGGCGAGGGTGGTTATGAAAAGACGGACGAGCCTTTCCAGAGACTTTGAAGATGACTATAGATGACGGGGGGAACATGGCCCATAGTAGCTGCACTGGCCAACATGGGAGGGAGAACAAAGCTTGGACTGTGTCGAGAGGTGCGCCGGATGAAAAGCTTAGATGAGCAGTGGAGAGGATGAAGTGAGGTAATCATCCAGAAGAGGATGATGTAAAGGTTAGAAGGGAGTTGAAGCGGGGAGTTAAGAGGGTATGATACTATTTTCAGGTAAAATTTGGTGAGTGTCTTTTGGAAACAAAGGGTTTTGTGTGATCCAAATTTAGGCTTGTATTATTTTTTTTTTCATTGAAGGCTTTAATTATGAACAAAAATCCACATCAAGGCCGGGGCTTTATTGAAATAGACAGAGAATAATAAAAGGGAAAAAGAAAAGACAAGGGGAAGTATTTACGAATTTTGGAGGAAGTGAAAAACCTGTCTTTAAAAACTGCCTGGCTATAATTATTGGGAAAGACATAAGAAGGTGGAGAGTTCCAAAGCTTTGACGTGTAGGGAATGAAGCAGATATCAGAACGGCATGCCCTAGTGATGCCGATGGCCACACAATAATCATGTGATGTAGTAGCTTGCTGAGTATTGTGTGGTCTACCAAGTGGTCGGGGCACACAAGCAGCCAGCCCTCGGGAGCAAAAACGAAAATACCTATAGGAGATGGAAAGCCAACCGACATTGCGGCGTAGGGCAAGAGGAACACGTTAGAAGTTAGCCTGGGACAGTTTATAAGTCGGGCCCCTTTTGATTCGACTGATACTGAGTTAGAACCACCCCAAAAGTAAGCGCAGTTCTCCATACAAGGACGAATCACTCCTTACCATAAATGGAAAAACTGTTCAGGAATAAAGAAGTTTCGTCATCTAAACAGGACACCCAGTGTTTTAGAGGCAGATTTAGCTGTTCCCATAAGTTGTTTCCAAGAATGAGTGGATTTACAGGAATACCAGGTACATTCATTGAGTCAAGGGGTAGAATTAGTCATCAAAGGAGAAACGAGAGTTGTGAGGAGTTTTCGATAGAAAGACGGGTAGAAACTAGGTCTTGGAGGCATCAAACTTGACAAGGTTTCGTCTAACCCAATGAGATATCCTGTCCAAGTCTGAGTTTATTGAGGAAGCTGTGTCAAGACGAGATACAGAGTGAGAGAAGGAGCAGAATTGAAGGATGTGGATGAATAGTGTTGAGTCGTCAGCGTATGAGCGCATCTGAGTATTTGTGGAGAGGAAATCGTTAAAAGGAAGGAGAAAAAGTTTAGGGGACAGGACAGAACCTTGAGGGACACCGCTGTTGATAGAGAATACGGTTGAGGCTGATCCATCAACAACCACAGATATAGATCGGCAGGAGAGGAAGCTAGATATGAAGGAGCAAAGTGAGGGAGGGAAGCCAAAAGAGGAGAGTTTAAAGATGAGACCCCCGATGCTGCACCATGTCAAAAGCCTTGGATATGTCAAGGGCAGCTACACAACACTACCCAAAATCTTTCAGCTATGATGGCCAGACATTAGCACGGTAGGAAAGAATATAACCGGTGGATCTCGCCTTACTGAAGCCATACGGGCGATCAGAGATAAGACTGTGATTTTAGAGGTGTCTAAGGATATGGGAGTTGAGGAGAGATTCATAAATTTTGGAAATAGTAGATGTCAAAGCAATAGGACGATAATTAGAGGGGTCAGAACGGTCACCCTTCTTGGGATGGGATGTATCAAATCATATTCCCAAGGAGTAGTTTTGGTTTGTAAACAGAAACGGAGCAAACGAGCAAGCACAGGCGCAAGTTCAGAGGCACATTCCTTCACATGCCTTGCGTCCAAAGAAAGAAGCGCTTTACGGACAATCTGAAAAGAAATTACGGGGAGAGGCATAGGATTAGTAAGAGGAGCATCAGGGGGTGAAGAAGAACGGTTAAAATCATCCAAGGTGGAATTAGAGGAAAAGAGGGAACCAGAGAGAGTTGCTTTGTATGCAGGAGAGATAGCTATAGTGCCGTCAGGACGGAAAAATGAAGGAAAGATAGAGTAGCAGAAGTTGTTAGAAATGGCTTAATTAGCTAAAGATTAGATGACGAGGAGAGGTTATCGCGATTGCGGGCGCTTATAAAAGGTGAATGGGAGCCAGATGAAGGAGAGTTTTTCCACGCCAGATATGCCTGATCTCTTGCCTGAATGGCCTCAGAACAGGGACGGTTGAACCGTGGGTTGGATGAAGTCGTCTTGGAAGAAGAGGGGATAAATGTCTCCATTCCCGCCAGAATAACCTCTGCGACACGTTTGACAGACGGAAGCATCATCGCATAAGAGACGCTTACGTACGTTATTCAAGTCAGCTTTGTTGAGGTGATAGTATTTACGCTGAGAAGGGGCTGCTGAGGGAAAGGTGCACCTTTATACAAACATTGTTATGAGCGTTGCGTATTTCTACGTAGTTGTAAGGAGGAAATAAAATTTCATCAGTGAATGTAGAAAAAAAAAAGATAAGGATATCACTTGCGTAAATGTAAAAAGGGATGATGGTCGAGGGAGTCAGTCACTCCAAAGAATTTTATATCTTTTAATTCCATGATAAAAGGAGGGATTTCCTTCAGCACAGTACGACTGTTCCCTGATATATATATGACAGAGGTACAGAACAATGTTCTCAAGAATAATTAAAATTCGCGGGGAATTTTTACTAAACTGGTATAATGAAAAATCTTCAAAAAGTAATGATATTAATATAAGGAATTGAAAAAGCTTGGCCAAGTGAGCATAGCTTTAATCCTTCTTTGCGAGATATATTCATATATGTACCGCATGTATAGTGGATGTTCTTACTGTATTAATATATATATATATATATATATATATATATATATATATATATATATATATATATATATATATGTATATATATATATATACATATGTATACATATGGTAAGGTATGAGAAAGAAGAAAGCTAAGAGTAAATGTGAATAAGAGCAAGGTTATTAGGTATAGTAGGGTTGAGGGACAAGTCATTTGCGAGGTAAGTTTGAATGGAGAGAAACTGGAGGAAGTGAAGTGTTTTAGATATCTAGGAGTGGATTAGGCAGCGGATGGAACCATGGAAGCGGAAGTAAATCATGGGGTGGGGGAGGGGGCGAAAGTCCTGGGAGTGTTGAAGATTATGTGAAAGTCGAGAACATTATCTCGGAAAGCAAAAATGGGTATGTTTGAAGGAATAGTGGTTCCAACAATGTTATATGATTGCGAGGCGTGGGCTATAGATAGAGTTGTGCGGAGTAGGGTGGATGTGCTGGAAATGAGATGTTTAAGGACAATATGTGGTGTGAGGTGGTTTGATCGAGTAAGTAATAATAGGATAAGAGAGATGTGTGGTAATAAAAAGAGTGTGGTTGAGAGAGCATAAGAGGGTGTTTTGAAATAGTTTTGTCACATGGAGAGAATTAGTGAGGAAAGATTGACCAAGAGGATATATGTGTCAGAGGTGGAGGGAACGAGAAGTGGGAGACCAATTTGGAGGTGGAAAGATGGAGTGAAAAAGATTTTAAGTGATCGAGGCCTGAACATGCAGGAGGGTGAAAGGCGTGCAAGGAATAGAATGAATTGGAACGATGTAGTATACCGGGGTCGACGTGCTGTCAATGGATTGAACCAGGGCATGTGAAGCGTCTGGGGTAAACCATGGAAAGTTCTGTGGGGCCTGGATGTGGAAAGGGAGCTGCGGTTTCGGTGCATTATTACATGACAGCTAGAGACTGAGTGTGATTGAATGTAGCCTTTGTTATCTTTTCCTAGGGCTACCTCTCGCACATGCTGGGGGAGGGGGATGTTATTTCATGTGTGGTGGGGTGGCTACGGGAATGAATAAGGGCAGACATTATGAATTATGTGCATGTGTATATATGTATATGTCTGTGTGTGTACATATATAGGTATAGGTATGTATATGTGCGTGTGTGGACGTGTATGTATATACATGTGCATGTGGGTGGGTCGGACCATTCTTTCGTCTGTTTCCTTGCGCTACTTCGCTAACGCGGGAGACAGCGAAAAAGTATAATAAATAAAATTAGATATATTCCTATGAGTCCACGGGGAAAATGAAACACAATAAGTTCCCAAGGGCATTTTCGTGTAATAATCACATCATCAGGGAGACACAAGAGAGAAATATAACAGTCAGTTGATATACATCGAAAAGACGAAACTAGGACGCCATTTGGTAAACATGCGAGTGTCCAAGACAGACAAGGAGCGTTCATAAACATATCATTTTCCAAATTTTATCAACAATAAAGTTTCTAATTTGTAAAGACCATCAATAATATTAAGATTATTTTTCTTTGTGTATTTAATAATAGAAGATTCAATATTTCTCGTGGTAATATAGTTAGATTTGATAACTGAGATGGCATGACTCCAGTCAAAACAATGATCATAGTTTTTAACGTGATTAAACAAGGCATTTGATTCTTGTCCCATTCTTATACTATATTCATGTTGCTTAGGTCTAACAGAAAGATACAAGTTTTTAATTTACCAAAAGAAGGAACAGAGAAGGGGGGAAGTGAGGATATTCCCTCAAAGGCTCAGTCCTCTGTTCTTAACGTTACCCCGCTAACGCAGGAAATAGCGATTAGCATGAAAAAAAAAAGGAAAAATATATATATATATATATATATATATATATATATATATATATATATATATATATATATATATATATATATATATATATATATATATATATATATATATATTCATTTATTTATTTTGCTTTCTCGCTGTCTCCTGCGTTTGCGAGGTAGCGCAAGGAAGCAGACGAAAGAAATGGGCCAACCCACCCCCATACACAATGTACACACACACACGCCCACACACGCAACTATACATACCTATACATCTCAATATACACATATATATACACATACAGACACATACATATATACCCATGCACACAATTCACACTGTCTGCACCTATTCATTCCCATCGCCACCTCGCCACACATGGAATACCATCCCCCTTCCCCCTCATGTGTGCGAGGTAGCATTAGGAAAAGACAACAAAGGCCCCATTCGTTCACACTCAGTCTCCAGCTGTCACGCAATAATGCCCAAAACCACAGCTCCCTTTCCACATCCAGGGCCCACACAACTTTCCATGGTTTACCCCAGACGCTTCACATGCCCTGATTCAATCCACTGACAGCACGTCAACCCCGGTATACCACATCGATCCAATTCACTCTATTCCTTGCACGCCTTTCACCCTCCTGCATGTTCAGGCCCCGATCACACAAAATCTTTTTCACTCCATCTTTCCACCTCCAATTTGGTCTCCCACTTCTCCTCGTTCCCTCCACCTCCGACACATATATCCTCTTGGTCAATCTTTCCTCACTCATTCTTTCCATGTGCCCAAACGATTTCAAAACACCCTCTTCTGCTCTCTCAACCACGCTCTTTTTATTTCCACACATCTCTCTTACCCTTACATTACTTACTCGATCAAACCACCTCACACCACACATTGTCCTCAAACATCTCATTTCCAGCACATCCACCCTCCTGCGCACAACTCTATCCATAGCCCACGCCTCGCAACCATACAACATTGTTGGAACCACTATTCCTTCAAACATACCCATTTTTGCTTTCCGAGATAATGTACTCGACTTCCACACATTCTTCAAGGCTCCCAGGATTTTCGCCCCCTCCCCCACCCTATGATTCACTTCCGCTTAAATGGTTCCATCCGCTGCCAGATCCACTCCCAGATATCTAAAACACTTTACTTCCTCTAGTTTTTCTCCATTCAAACTTACCTCCCAATTGACTTGACCCTCAACCCTACTGTACCTAATAACCTTGCTCTTATTCACATTTGTTCTTAACTTTCTTCTTTCACACACTTTACCAAACTCAGTCACCAGCTTCTGCAGTTTCTCACATGAATCAGCCACCAGCGCTGTATCATCAGCGAACAACAACTGACTCACTTCCCAAGCTCTCTCATCCCCAACAGACTTCATACTTGCCCCTCTTTCCAAAACTCTTGCATTCACCTCCCTAACAACCCCATCCATAAACAAATTTAACAACCATGGAGACATCACACACCCCTGCCGCAAACCTACATTCACTGAGAACCAATCACTTTCCTCTCTTCCTACACGTACACATGCCTTACATCCTCGATAAAAACTTTTCACTGCTTCTAACAACTTGCCTCCCACACCATATATTCTTAATACCTTCCACAGAGCATCTCTATCAACTATATCATATGCCTTCTCCAGATCCATAAATGCTACATACAAATCCATTTGCTTTTCTAAGTATTTCTCACATACATTCTTCAAAGCAAACACCTGATCCACACATCCTCTACCACTTCTGAAACCACACTGCTCTTCCCCAATCTGATGCTCTGTACATGCCTTCACCCTCTCAATCAATACCATCCCTTATAATTTACCAGGAATACTCAACAAACTTATACCTCTGTAATTTGAGCACTCACTCTTATCCCCTTTGCCTTTGTACAATGGCACTATGCACGCATTCCGCCAATCCTCAGGCACCTCACCATGAGTCATACATACATTAAATAACCTTACCAACCAGTCAACAATACAGTCACCCCCTTTTTTAATAAATTCCACTGCAATACAATCCAAACCTGCTGCCTTGCCGGCTTTCATCTTCCGCAAAGCTTTCACTACCTCATCTCTGTTTACCAAATCATTTTCCCTAACCCTCTCACTTTGCACACCACCTCGACCAAAACACCCTATACCTGCCACTCTATCATCAAACACATTCAACAAACCTTCAAAATACTCACTCCATCTCCTTCTCACATCACCACTACTTGTTATCACCTCCCCATTTGCGCCTTTCACTGAAGTTCCCATTTGCTCCCTTGTCTTACGCACTTTATTTACCTCCTTCCAGAACATCTTTTTATTCTCCCTAAAATTTAATGATACTCTCTTACCCCAACTCTCATTTGCCCTCTTTTTCACCTCTTGCACCTTTGTCTTGACCTCCTGTCTCTTTCTTTTATACATCTCCCACTCAATTGCATTATATTCCTTGCAAAAATCGTCCATATGCCTTTCTCTTCTCTTTCACTGATAATCTTACTTCTTCATCCCACCACTCACTACCCTTTCTAATCAACCCACCTCCCACTCTTCTCATGCCACAAGCATCTTTTGCGCAATCCATCACTGATTCCCTAAATACATCCCATTCCTCCCCCACTCCCCTTACTTCCATTGTTCTCGCCTTTTTCCATTCTGTACTCAGTCTCTCCTGCTACTTCCTCACACAAGTCTCCTTCCCAAGCTCACTTACTCTCACCACCCTCTTCACTCCAACATTCACTCTTCTTTTCTGATAACCCATACAAAACTTCACCTTAGCCTCCACAAGATAATGATCAGACATCCCTCCAGTTGCACCTCTCAGCACATTAACATCCAAAAGTCTCTCTTTCGCGCGCCTGTCAATTAACACGTAATCCAGTAACGCTCTCTGGCCATCTCTCCTACTTACATACGTATACTTATGTATATCTCGCTTTTTTAGACCAGGTATTCCCAATCACCAGTCCTTTTTCAGCACATAAATCTACAAGCTCTTCACCATTTCCATTTACAACACTGAACACCCCATGTATACCAATTATTCCCTCAACTGCCACATTACTCACCTTTGCGTTCAAATCACCCGTCACTATAACCCGGTCTCGTGCATCAAAACCACTAACACACTCATTCAGCTGCTCCCAAAACACTTGCCTTTCATGATCTTTCTTCTCATGCCCAGGTGCATATGCACCAATAATCACCCATCTCTCTCCATCAACTTTCAGTTTTACCCATATTAATCGAGAATTTACTTTCTTACATTCTATCACATACTCCCACAACTCCTGTTTCAGGAGTAGTGCTACTCCTTCCCTTGCTCTTGTCCTCTCACAACCCCCTGACTTTACTCGCAAGACATTCCCAAACCACTCTTCCCCTTTACCCTTGAGCTTCGTTTCACTTAGAGCCAAAACATCCAGGTTCCTTTCCTCAAACAAACTACCTATCTCTCCTTTTTTCACATCTTGGTTACATCCACACACGTTTAGACACCCCAGTCTGAGCCTTCGAGGAGGATGAGCACTCCCCGCGTGACTCCCTCTGTTTCCCATTTTAGAAAGTTAAAACTATATATATATATATATATATATATATATATATATATATATATATATATATTTATCCCTGGGGATAGGGGAGAAAGAATACTTCCCACGTATTCCCTGCGTGTCGTAGAAGGCGACTAAAAGGGAAGGGAGCGGGGGGCTGGAAATCCTCCCCTCTCGTTTTTTTTTTTTTTTTTTTTTTTTTTTTAATTTTTCCAAAAGATGGAACAGAGAAGGGGGCCAGGTGAGGGTATTCCCTCAAAGGCCCAGTCCTCTGTTCTTAACGCTACCTCGCTATCGCGGGAAATGGCGAATAGTATAAAAAAAAAAAAATATATATATAAATATATATATATATATATATATATATATATATATATATATATATATATATATATATATATATATATATATATATTTTTTTTTTTGTTTTGTTTTGTTTTGTCGCTGTCTCCCGCGTTTGCGAGGTAGCGCAAGGAAACAGACGAAAGAAAAGGCCCAACCCACCCCCATACACATGTATATACATACGTCCACACACGCAAATATACATACCTACACAGCTTTCCATGGTTTACCCCAGACGCTTCACATGCCCTGATTCAATCCACTGACAGCACGTCAACCCCGGTATACCACATCGATCCAATTCACTCTATTCCTTGCACGCCTTTCACCCTCCTGCATGTTCAGGCCCCGATCACACAAAATCTTTTTCACTCCATCTTTCCACCTCCAATTTGGTCTCCCACTTCTCCTCGTTCCCTCCACCTCCGACACATATATCCTCTTGGTCAATCTTTCCTCACTCATTCTCTCCATGTGCCCAAACGATTTCAAAACACCCTCTTCTGCTCTCTCAACCACGCTCTTTTTATTTCCACACATCTCTCTTACCCTTACGTTACTTACGCGATCAAACCACCTCACACCACACATTGTCCTCAAACATCTCATTTCCAGCACATCCATCCTCCTGCGCACAACTCTATCCATAGCCCACGCGTCGCAACCGTACAACATTGTTGGAACCTCTATTCCTTCAAACATTCCCATTTTTGCTTTCCGAGATAATGTCCTCGACTTCCATTCACACACACACACACACATATATATATATATATATATATATATATATATATATATATATATATATATATATATATATATATATGTATATATATATATATAATTTATATATATTTATATATATTTATATATATGTAAATATATATAAATATATATATATATATATATATATATATATATATATATATATATATATATATATATATATATATATATATGTATATATATATATATATATAGATATTTTTGGTCTCCCTGTTCTCCTTATTTCCTCCACTTCTGACATATATGTCCTCTTTGTCTACCTCTTCTCACTCATTCACTTTATATACCCAAATCATTTCAACGCATACTCTTTTAACTACAACACGTCTGTCTAACCCTTTCGTTAGTTGCTCGAGCTAAACACCTCACACCACATTTTGTCCTCAGACATAATATTTCCAAATCCTCCACTCCCCTTCGCACATCTATGATCATCTATAGTTTATGCCTCGTATCCATATTACATTGTTGGGAGTACTATCCTTCGAACATACTTATTTTTTTCCCTCCCAGACAACGACCTCTCTTTCCACACATTCTTAAGTGCTCCCAAATTTGGGCCCCCACGCCCACCGTATGACTTTCTTCTGCTTCCATAGTTCCATTCAATCGTGTCCGCTGCCAGGTATGTAAAACATTTCACTTCCTTTAGTTGTTCTTCATTCAAAATCCATCTCCAACTAACAGGCTCATCAACCCTGCCAAACCTAATTATTTCGTTTTTCTTCGCATTTACTTATTTGCTTTAACACGCCTTTCTAAACTGAGTCCCCAACTTCTGTTTACCACGCGAATCTGCCACAAGTGTTGGACTATCAGCAGACGACAGCTGACTCATTTCCCAAGGCTCCCTCGTTCCGTAGAGATTGTACACTCGCCTCTCTCTCCAACACTTTTGCTTTTATCTTCCTCACCACTCCATCCATAAACAAATAAAAGAGCCATGGTGACATCACATACCCCATCCGCAGACCATCTTTCAATTAGAACCATTCGCTTTCCTCTCTTCCTACTCGTACAAACGCTTACACCTTTAATGAAAACTTTTCACTGCTTCTGAAGTTTTCCTCCCATCCCATATGCCCTTAGGAGCTTCCACAAGGTATCTCCATCAACCCTACCATATGCTTTCTCCAGATCCATAAATGCTACTGACACATCCTTCTGTTTCTCTATGCATTTTTCACACACATTCCTTCAAACAAGCACCTGATCCACACATCCACTGCCACTTCTGAAAACAATCTGTTCTTCTAGTCTGATGTTCTGTACATTTCTTGACCCTATAAGTTACTACCCTCCCATGTAACTTACCAGGAACACTCAACAGGCTTATACCTCTGTGGTTTGAGTATGGGTTTGTACATGCATCCCACCAATCCTGAGGCACCTCGTCATGATCCATACAAACACTGAAGATCCTAACTAACCGGTTAGCATCACTATCATCCCCCTTCTTAGAAGAATTCATATGCAATATCATCCACCCTGGCCGCCTTGGCACATCTCATCTTTCGTAAGGCTTTCACCACCTCTTGTCTCTTTAACAATCCACTCTCCTTCAAAATACTTCTTCCATCTCCTCTTCACTTCTAATACCACTACCTGTTACTCTCGCATTTTCCCCCTTCACCGATATTCCCATTTGTTCTTTTGTTTTTAGCATATTGTTAACCTCTTTCCAAAATATCTAATTTTCCCTAAAGTTCGCTGATATTCGCTCAACCCAACTCGTATTTGTCTTTTTTTTTTTTTCAACCACTACACCTTCCTGTTGACCTCCTTTGCTTTCTATTATATACCTCTTAATCATACTATTTATTATTATATATTATATATAAGCAGTGACAGTGGCCCACCTCTCGTAATCAACCCTCATTTTCATCATTCTTTGACTCTCTTCCTTACACTCCCTCACACATTTCTGCGCCTTCTCTTTAGCCGAGGTGCCACCATCTCCTTTGACCTCATCCTCACGATGACCCCGCATGATACCAGTAGTGCATTATCAAACCGTTCTTTCCCCTTGAGGTTTGTCTTGAAATGGTTGGTCGCAGGCAGGCACCGATCAGGGAGGCAATACTTCCTAGGCGTCGGGAGTCGTGGCGTCGACTGCACCTAGCGAACACCACCGTCCGTGCCCCTCACGTGTCTCCTTTCTGGACCAGGCTTTTATTTTTTTCTTTTCTACCTCATGTACACGTAAGGTTGCTGGAACATAATTCATAAACACGAATCTATTTATTCGTCCTTCACATAATACCTGAAAACCAGTCATTCATGTTATTCTTTACGCTAAATCACAGATTTACTTTGTTCTGGGGATAAGAGAGTAAGAAAGCTACCCACTTATCTACTGCGTGTCGTCAGAGGCGACTAAAAGGGGTGGAAGCCGTGGTAGCGGGGGTAGGAAACCCTCCCTTTTTTGCATTACCGCATTCCAGAGTCGGGAACAGAAGAAGGAGCCAAGCTAGGATTGCTCCCTGAAGGCTTGTGTTAAGGTGTCTAAATGTGTGTAGATGTATAACTAGGATGAACGTAGAGAAGGATGGGTGCTATGTGCGAGGAGAGGAACATGGATATTCTGGCTTTGAGCGAAACTGAGCTGAAGGGAAAGAGGTTAGAATGAATGAGAATATCTCGCCGGTAAAAGCAGGCATTACTTATGCATAATTACTTACCGTCCTGATTGTATATCAATCACCTGGATATGTTAACTTTCTCGAACCGGACACCAAGAAATTATTTAAAACTGAATGAAACGTTCTGGATTATGGGGAAAAAGTACACATTTGTTCTGTATTGCTGTTCTGCATCGTTCCAGTCAAATTTCCAATAGGAATTAGTTATTCACTATATATTTATCATATCCAGACGGTTATTTTACAATCACAAGAGCTAATAATGTGGGAGGGTAATGGTTAATGGATCAATATCTGCCAACCAAGTTTGTACGGAACAAATTAAAAGCTATTAGCTTGTGGGCTATATAACCTCGGAGATCTAACAGCACACATCTATCGGTCACGAGGACCCAATATTCGATATTTGTTTACCGTGATTTCCAAACACCCTCGCGTCGTGACATAGGCTTTGCTATTGCCCTATTTTTTCCTTTTTTTTGAGGTTTCTGAGCTTAAAGCAATATATATATATATATATATATATATATATATATATATATATATATATATATATATATATATATATATATATATATATATATAATATGTGTGTGTGTGTTGTGTGTGTATGTGTGTGTGTGTGTGTGTGTGTGTGTGTGTGTGTGTGTGTGTGTGTGTTTTTGTGTGTGGTGTTATATGGGAGGGTAGTGACAGAGGGTAAAGGCAAGTACAGAGCATTTCCTGGGTATGCTCTGTACAGCTTAGTTTCAGAAGTGGTTGACTTTGTGTGGATCAGGTGTTTGCTCTGAAGAATGTGTGTGAGAAATACTTGAAGAAGCGGATGGATTTGTATGTGGCATATATGGATCAGGAGAAAGCATATAGTAGAGTTGATAGAGATGCCTTGTGGAAGATCTTAAGAATATATAGTTGGGGAGGAAAGCTGTTACTGATAGTGAGTTTTTATGAAGGGTGTAAGACGTGTGTACGCGTAGGAGGGAAGGAGAGTGATTGGTTCCAAGTGAAGGTTGGTGTGTGGCAAGGATGTGTGATGACACCATGGTTGTTTACTTTGTGTATGGGTAGGGTGGTGAGGGAGGTAAATGCAAGTCTTGGAGAGAGGGGCAAGTATGCAGTCGGTAGGGGATGAGAGGACCTGGAAAATAAGCCAGTCAGTTGTTGTTTGTTGATGATTCAGAACTTGTGGTAGATTTGAGTGAGATATTGCAGAAGCTGGTGACTGAGTTTGGAAGAGTGTATGAAGGAGAAAGGTGAGAGTAAATGTGAATAAGAGCATGACTGTTAGGTTTAGCGAAGTTGATGGACAGGTTAGTTGGGGTGTGAGTCTGAATGGAGAAAATTTTGAGGAATTGAAGCACATCATAAATTCCTAAAAGTACATTTTCCATGATTACATTCATCTTATCGACCTGCGGGATAATAATGCCTTTAAAAGTATGGGACATAACTACAGATATTTGTACAGAATGCTCATGTAATGAAAATAGTAATTATATCTCTCTGCATTGGTAGGCTTCCTTTAGATTTTATTTTAAAGGATAGAATCGAGCAAGGGCAGTTTGCCTTCTTGTTCATATTCAATATCTAACTTGTTAATAGAGTGCATGTTATCTGATTCATTAAAGAGAATACCACGCTCTTAGGAAGATGGCCATAAGGACTAATTTAGCGAATTAAAGTATTCGATAGATAAGTTGCTGAGAACGGAACTAAGGGGATTTCCCATGGCTAGACCGAATTTCTGTCTTTAAAGATTATCTTCAGTATCTGGAAAAACATTATTAGAAGCACGAGTTCTATTAAGTCAATGAAGGTTTTTGTGAGTAGGAGCAAGGTCATACTGAAATACAGTAATTTCCTTCTTAAGTAAGTGAAGGTTTCATCAATGGGGACTTTAGTGAACAGGTAAATCACATCAAAACTATTAATTCTATGGAGAGATTATTTTCCTTGAACAAGGCTGAAATGCTTAGCTGTCCATTTGGATAATATATACACGGAAGGATTAAGAGATGATCCGTCTTTGGGTTTACGGGGACTCCCATCTTTGCGATCTTTTGAAAGACCATATATATATATATATATATAATATATATATATATATATATATATATAATATATATATATATATATATATATATATATATATATTATAATATATAATATTATATATATATATATATATATATAGTATATATATAATATATATATATATATAAATATATATATATATATATATATCATAGATAAATAATAATAAATAATATATATATATATATATACATATATATACATATACATATATATAATATATATATATATAATATATATATATATATATATATATATAAATAGATATATTTATTTATTATATTTTATCTATTATACTTTGTCGCTGTCTCCGCGTTTGCGAGGTAGCGCAAGGAAACAGACGAAAGAAATGGCCCAACCCTCCCCCATACACATGTATATACATACGTCCACACACGCAAATATACATACCTACACAGCTTTCCATGGTTTACCCCAGACGCTTCACATGCCTTGATTCAATCCACTGACAGCACGTCAACCCCGGTATACCACATCGATCCAATTCACTCTATTCCTTGCCCTCCTTTCACCCTCCTGCATGTTCAGGCCCCGATCACACAAAATCTTTTTCACTCCATCTTTCCACCTCCAATTTGGTCTCCCTCTTCTCCTCGTTCCCTCCACCTCCGACACATATATCCTCTTGGTCAATCTTTCCTCACTCATTCTCTCCATGTGCCCAAACCATTTCAAAACACCCTCTTCTGCTCTCTCAACCACGCTCTTTTTATTTCCACACATCTCTCTTACCCTTACGTTACTTACTCGATCAAACCACCTCACACCACACATTGTCCTCAAACATCTCATTTCCAGCACATCCATCCTCCTGCGCACAACTCTATCCATAGCCCACGCCTCGCAACCATACAACATTGTTGGAACCACTATTCCTTCAAACATACCCATTTTTGCTTTCCGAGATAATGTTCTCGACTTCCACACATTCTTCAAGGCTCCCAGAATTTTCGCCCCCTCCCCCACCCTATGATCCACTTCCGCTTCCATGGTTCCATCCGCTGCCAGATCCACTCCCAGATATCTAAAACACTTCACTTCCTCCAGTTTTTCTCCATTCAAACTCACCTCCCAATTGACTTGACCCTCAACCCTACTGTACCTAATAACCTTGCTCTTATTCACATTTACTCTTAACTTTCTTCTTCCACACACTTTACCAAACTCAGTCACCAGCTTCTGCAGTTTCTCACATGAATCAGCCACCAGCGCTGTATCATCAGCGAACAACAACTGACTCACTTCCCAAGCTCTCTCATCCCAACAGACTTCATACTTGCCCCTCTTTCCAAAACTCTTGCATTTACCTCCCTAACAACCCCATCCATAAACAAATTAAACAACCATGGAGACATCACACACCCCTGCCGCAAACCTACATTCACTGAGAACCAATCACTTTCCTCTCTTCCTACACGTACACATGCCTTACATCCTCGATAAAAACTTTTCACTGCTTCTAACAACTTGCCTCCCACACCATATATTCTTAATACCTTCCACAGAGCATCTCTATCAACTCTATCATATGCCTTCTCCAGATCCGTAAATGCTACATACAAATCCATTTGCTTTTCTAAGTATTTCTCACATACATTCTTCAAAGCAAACACCTGATCCACACATCCTCTACCACTTCTGAAACCACACTGCTCTTCCCCAATCTGATGCTCTGTACATGCCTTCACCCTCTCAATCAATACCCTCCCATATAATTTCCCCAGGAATACTCAACAAACTTGTACCTCTGTAATTTGAGCACTCACTCTTATCCCCTTTGACTTTGTACAATGGCACTATACACGCATTCCGCCAATCCTCAGGCACCTCACCATGAGTCATACATACATTAAATAACCTTACCAACCAGTCAACAATACAGTCACCCCCTTTTTTAATAAATTCCACTGCAATACCATCCAAACCTGCTGCCTTGCCGGCTTTCATCTTCCGCAAAGCTTTCACTACCTCGTCTCTGTTTACCAAATCATTTTCCCTAACCCTCTCACTTTGCACACCACCTCGACCAAAACACCCTATATCTGCCACTCTATCATCAAACACATTCAACAAACCTTCAAAACTCTTTACTCCATCTCCTTTTCACATCACCACTACTTGTTATCACCTTCCCATTTGCGCCTTTCACTGAAGATCCTATTTGCTTCCTTGTCTTACGCACTTTATTTACCTCCTTCCAGAACATCTTTTTATCCTCCCTAAAATATAATGATACTCTCTCACCCCAACTCTCATTTGCCCTCTTTTTCACCTCTTGCACCTTTGTCTTGACCTCCTGTCTCTTTCTTTTATACATCTCCCACTCAATTGCATTTTTTCCTCGCAAAAATCGTCCATATGCCTCTCTCTTCTCTTTCACTGATAATCTTACTTCTTCATCCCACCACTCACTACCCTTTCTAATCAACCCACCTCCCACTCTTCTCATGCCACAAGCATCTTTTGCGCAATCCATCACTGATTCCCTAAATACATCCCATTCCTCCCCCACTCCCCTTACTTCCATTGTTCTCACCTTTTTCCATTCTGTACTCAGTCTCTCCTGGTACTTCCTCACACAAGTCTCCTTCCCAAGCTCACTTACTCTCACCACCCTCTTCACTCCAACATTAACTCTTCTTTTCTGAAAACCCATACAAATCTTCACCTTAGCCTCCACAAGATAATGATCAGACATCCCTCCAGTTGCACCTCTCACCACATTAACATCCAAAAGTCTCGTTTTCGCGCGCCTGTCAATTAACACGTAATCCAATAACGCTCTCTGGCCATCTCTCCTACTTACATACGTATACTTATGTATATCTCGCTTTTTTAGACCAGGTATTCCCAATCACCAGTCCTTTTTCAGCACATAAATCTACAAGCTCTTCACCATTTCCATTTACAACACTGAACACCCCATGTATACCAATTATTCCCTCAACTGCCACATTACTCACCTTTGCGTTCAAATCACCCATTACTATAACCCGGTCTCGTGCATCAAAACCACTAACATACTCATTCAGCTGCTCCCAAAACACTTGCCTCTCATGATCTTTCTTCTCATGCCCAGGTGCATATGAACCAATAATCACCCATCTCTCTCCATCAACTTTCAGTTTTACCCATATTAATCGAGAATTTACTTTCTTACATTCTATCACATACTCCCACAACTCCTGTTTCAGGAGTAGTGCTACTCCTTCCCTTGCTCTTGTCCTCTCACAACCCCCTGACTTTACTCGCAAGACATTTCCAAACCACTCTTCCCCTTTACCCTTGAGCTTCGTTTCACTTAGAGCCAAAACATCCAGGTTCCTTTCCTCAAATAAACTACCTATCTCTCCTTTTTTCACATCTTGGTTACATCCACACACATTTAGACACCCCAGTCTGAGCCTTCGAGGAGGATGAGCACTCCCCGCGTGACTCCTTCTTCTGTTTCCCATTTTAGAAAGTTAAAACTATATATATATATATATATATATATATATATATATATATATATATATATATATATATATATATATATATATATATATTTTTTTTTTTTTTTTTTCTTTTTGTTTTGTTTTGTTTTGTCGCTGTCTCCCGCGTTTGCGAGGTAGCGCAAGGAAACAGACGAAAGAAATGGCCCAACCCACCCACATACACATATATATACATACGTCCACACACGCAAATATACATACCTACACAGCTTTCCATGGTTTACCCCAGACGCTTCACATGCCCTGATTCAAACCACTGACAGCACGTCAACCCCGGTATACCACATCGATCCAATTCACTCTATTCCTTGCACGCCTTTCACCCTCCTGCATGTTCAGGCCCCGATCACACAAAATCTTTTTCACTCCATCTTTCCACCTCCAATTTGGTCTCCCACTTCTCGTTCCCTCCACCTCCGACACATATATCCTCTTGGTCAATCTTTCCTCACTTATTCTCTCCATGTGCCCAAACGATTTCAAAACACCCTCTTCTGCTCTCTCAACCACGCTCTTTTTATTTCCACACATCTCTCTTACCCTTACGTTACTTACTCGATCAAACCACCTCACACCACACATTGTCCTCAAACATTTCATTTCCAGCACATCCATCCTCCTGCGCACAAGTCTATCCATAGCCCACGCCTCGCAACCGTACAACATTGTTGGAACCTCTATTCCTTCAAACATACCCATTTTTGCTTTCCGAGATAATGTTCTCGACTTCCACACACACACACACACACACACATATATATATATATATATATATATATATATATATATATATATATATATATATATATATATATATATATATATATATATATATATATATATTTATATATATATATATATATATATATATATATATATATATATATATATATATATATATATATATATATATTATTTATATATATATATAAATGTATATATATATATATATATATATATATATATATATATATATATATATATATATATATATATATATATATATATATATATAGATATTTTTGGTCTCCCTGTTCTCCTTATTTCCTCCACTTCTGACATATATGTCCTCTTTGTCTACCTCTTCTCACTCATTCACTTTATATACCCAAATCATTTCAACGCATACTCTTTTAATTACCACACGTCTGTCTAACCCTTTCGTTAGTTGCTCGAGCTAAACACCTCACACCACATTTTGTCCTCAGACATAATATTTCCAACTCCTCCACTCCCCTTCGCACATCTATGATCATCTATAGTTTATGCCTCGTATCCATATTACATTGTTGGGAGTACTATCCTTCGAACATACTTATTTTTTTCCCTCCCAGACAACGACCTCTCTTTCCACACATTCTTAAGTGCTCCCAAAATCTGGGCCCCCACGCCCACCGTATGACTTTCTTCTGCTTCCATAGTTCCATTCAATCGTGTCCGCTGCCAGGTATGTAAAACATTTCACTTCCTTTAGTTGTTCTCCATTCATAATCCATCTCCAACTAACAGGCTCATCAACCCTGCCAAGCCTAATTATTTCGTTTTTCTTCGCATTTACTTATTTGCTTTAACACGCCTTTCTAAACTGAGTCCCCAACTTCTGTTTACCACGCGAATCTGCCACAAGTGTTGGACTATCAGCAGACGACAGCTGACTCATTTCCCAAGGCTCCCTCGTTCCGTAGAGATTGTACACTCGCCTCTCTCTCCAACACTTTTGCTTTTATCTTCCTCACCACTCCATCCATAAACAAATAAAAGAGCCATGGTGACATCACATACCCCATCCGCAGACCATCTTTCAATTAGAACCATTCGCTTTCCTCTCTTCCTACTCGTACAAACGCTTACACCTTTAATGAAAACTTTTCACTGCTTCTGAAGTTTTCCTCCCATCCCATATGCCCTTAGGAGCTTCCACAAGGTATCTCCATCAACCCTACCATATGCTTTCTCCAGATCCATAAATGCTACTTACACATCCTTCTGTTTCTCTATGCATTTTTCACACACATTCATTCAAACAAGCACCTGATCCACACATCCACTGCCACTTCTGAGAACAATCTGTTCTTCTAGTCTGATGTCCTGTACATTTCTTGACCCTATAAGTTACTACCCCCCCATGTAACTTACCAGGAACACTCAACAGGCTTATACCTCTGTGGTTTGAGTATGGGTTTGTACATGCATCCCACCAATCCTGAGGCACCTCGTCATGATCCATACAAACACTGAAGATCCTAACTAACCGGTTAGCATCACTATCATCCCCCTTCTTAGAAGAATTCATATGCACTATCATCCACCCTGGCCGCCTTAGCACATCTTTCGTAAGGCTTTCACCTTCTCTTGTCTCTTTAACAATCCACTCTCCTTCAAAATACTTCTTCCATCTCCTCTTCACTTCTGATACCACTACCTGTTACTCTCGCATTTTCCCCCTTCACCGATATTCCCATTTGTTCTTTTGTTTTTAGCATATTGTTAACCTCTTTCCAAAACATCTAATTTTCCCTAAAGTTCGCTGATATTCGCTCAACCCAACTCGTATTTGTCTTTTTTTTTTCAACCACTACACCTTCCTGTTGACCTCCTTTGCTTTCTATTATATACCTCTTAATCATACTATTTATTATTATATATTATATATAAGCAGTGACAGTGGCCCACCTCTCGTAATCAACCCTCATTTTCATCATTCTTTGACTCGCTTCCTTACACTCCCTCACACATTTCTGCGCCTTCTCTTTAGCCGAGGTGCCACCATCTCCTTTGACCTCATCCTCACGATGACCCCGCATGATACCAGTAGTGCATCATCAAACCGTTCTTTCCCCTTGAGGTTTGTCTTGAAATGGTTGGTCGCAGGCAGGCACCGATCAGGGAGGCAATACTTCCTAGGCGTCGGGAGTCGTGGCGTCGACTGCACCTAGCGAACACCACCGTCCGTGCCCCTCACGTGTCTCCTTTCTGGACCAGGCTTTTATTTTTTTCCTTTCTACCTCATCTACACGTAAGGTTGCTGGAACATAATTCATAAACACGAATCTATTTATTCGTCCTTCACATAATACCTGAAATCCAGTCATTCATGTTATTCTTTACGCTAAATCACAGATTTACTTTGTTCTGGGGATAAGAGAGTAAGAAAGCTACCCACTTATCTACTGCGTGTCGTCAGAGGCGACTAAAAGGGATGGAAGCCGTGGTAGCGGGGGTAGGAAACCCTCCCTTTTTTGCATTACCGCATTCCAGAGTCGGGAACAGAAGAAGGAGCCAAGCTAGGATTGCTCCCTGAAGGCTTGTGTTAAGGTGTCTAAATGTGTGTAGATGTATAACTAGGATGAACGTAGAGAAGGATGGGTGCTATGTGTGAGGAGAGGAACATGGATATTCTGGCTTTGAGCGAAACTGAGCTGAAGGGAAAGAGGTTAGAATGAATGAGAATATCTCGCCGGTAAAAGCAGGCATTACTTATGCATAATTACTTACCGTCCTGATTGTATATCAATCACCTGGATATGTTAACTTTCTCGAACCGGACACCAAGAAATTATTTAAAACTGAATGAAACGTTCTGGATTATGGGGAAAAAGTACACATTTGTTCTGTATTGCTGTTCTGCATCGTTCCAGTCAAATTTCCAATAGGAATTAGTTATTCACTATATATTTATCATATCCAGACGGTTATTTTACAATCACAAGAGCAAATAATGTGGGAGGGTAATGGATAATGGATCAATATCTGCCAACCAAGTTTGTACGGAACAAATTAAAAGCTATTAGCTTGTGGGCTATATAACCTCGGAGATCTAACAGCACACATCTATCGGTCACGAGGACCCAATATTCGATATTTGTTTACCGTGATTTCCAAACACCCTCGCGTCGTGACATAGGCTTTGCTATTGCCCTATTTTTTCCTTTTTTTTGAGGTTTCTGAGCTTAAAGCAATATATATATATATATATATATATATATATATATATATATATATATATATATATATATATATATATATATATATATATATATATAATGTGTGTGTGTGTGTTGTGTGTGTGTTGTGTGTGTGTTGTGTGTGTGTGTGTGTGTGTGTGTGTGTGTGTTTTTGTGTGTGGTGTTATATGGGAGGGTAGTGACAGAGGGTAAAGGCAAGTACAGAGCATTTCCTGGGTATGCTCTGTACAGCTTAGTTTCAGAAGTGGTTGACTTTGTGTGGATCAGGTGTTTGCTCTGAAGAATGTGTGTGAGAAATACTTGAAGAAGCGGATGGATTTGTATGTGGCATATATGGATCAGGAGAAAGCATATAGTAGAGTTGATAGAGATGCCTTGTGGAAGATCTTAAGAATATATAGTTGGGGAGGAAAGCTGTTACTGATAGTGAGTTTTTATGAAGGGTGTAAGACGTGTGTACGCGTAGGAGGGAAGGAGAGTGATTGGTTCCAAGTGAAGGTTGGTGTGTGGCAAGGATGTGTGATGACACCATGGTTGTTTACTTTGTGTATGGGTAGGGTGGTGAGGGAGGTAAATGCAAGTCTTGGAGAGAGGGGCAAGTATGCAGTCGGTAGGGGATGAGAGGACCTGGAAAATAAGCCAGTCAGTTGTTGTTTGTTGATGATTCAGCACTTGTGGTAGATTTGAGTGAGATATTGCAGAAGTTGGTGACTGAGTTTGGAAGAGTGTATGAAGGAGAAAGGTGAGAGTAAATGTGAATAAGAGCATGACTGTTAGGTTTAGCGAAATTGATGGACAGGTTAGTTGGGGTGTGAGTCTGAATGGAGAAAATTTTGAGGAATTGAAGCACATCATAAATTCCTAAAAGTACATTTTCCATGATTACATTCATCTTATCGACCTGCAGGATAATAATTCCTTTAAAAGTATGGGACATAACTACAGATATTTGTACAGAATGCTCATGTAATGAAAATAGTAATTATATCTCTCTGCATTGGTAGGCTTGCTTTAGATTTTATTTTAAAGGATAGAATCGAGCAAGGGCAGTTTGCCTTCTTGTCCATATTCAATATCTAACTTGTTAATAGAGTGCATGTTATCTGATTCATTAAAGAGAATACCACGCTCTTAGGAAGATGGCCATAAGGACTAATTTAGCGAATTAAAGTATTCGATAGATAAGTTGCTGAGAATGGAACTAAGGGGATTTCCCATGGCTAGACCGAATTTCTGTCTTTAAAGATTATCTTCAGTATCTGGAAAAACATAATTAGAAGCACGAGTTCTATTAAGTCAATGAAGGTTTTTGTGAGTAGGAGCAAGGTCAGACTGAAATACAGTAATTTCCTTCTTAAGTAAGTGAAGGTTTCATCAATGGGGACTTTAGTGAACAGGTAAATCACATCAAAACTATTAATTCTATGGAGAGATTATTTTCCTTGAACAAGGCTGAAATGCTTAGCTGTCCATTTGGATAATATATAAACGGAAGGATTAAGAGATGATCCGTCTTTGGTTTGGTTTACGGGGACTCCCATCTTTGCGATCTTTTGAAAGACCATATATATATATATATATATATATATATATATATATATATATATATATATATATATATATATATATATATATATATATATATATATATATACATATATATATATATATATATATATATATATATATATATATATATATATATATATATATATATATATATATATATATATAATAGATAAAATAATAATAAATATATATATATATATATATATACATATATATACATATACATATATATATATATATATATATATATATATATATATATATATATATATATATATATATATATTTATTTTTATTATTTTATCTATATACTTTGTCGCTGTCTCCCGCGTTTGCGAGGTAGCGCAAGGAAACAGACGAAAGAAATGGCCCAACCCTCCCCCCCCATACACATGTATATACATACGTCCACACACGCAAATATACATACCTACACAGCTTTCCATGGTTTACCCCAGACGCTTCACATGCCTTGATTCAATCCACTGACAGCACGTCAGCCCCGGTATACCACATCGATCCAATTCACTCTATTCCTTGCCCTCCTTTCACCCTCCTGCATGTTCAGGCCCCGATCACACAAAATCTTTTTCACTCCATCTTTCCACCTCCAATTTGGTCTCCCTCTTCTCCTCGTTCCCTCCACCTCCGACACATATATCCTCTTGGTCAATCTTTCCTCACTCATCCTCTCCATGTGCCCAAACCACTTCAAAACACCCTCTTCTGCTCTCTCAACCACGCTCTTTTTATTTCCACACATCTCTCTTACCCTTACGTTACTCACTCGATCAAACCACCTCACACCACACATTGTCCTCAAACATCTCATTTCCAGCACATCCATCCTCCTGCGCACAACTCTATCCATAGCCCACGCCTCGCAACCATACAACATTGTTGGAACCACTATTCCTTCAAACATACCCATTTTTGCTTTCCGAGATAATGTTCTCGACTTCCACACATTCTTCAAGGCCCCCAGAATTTTCGCCCCCTCCCCCACCCTATGATCCACTTCCGCTTCCATGGTTCCATCCGCTGCCAGATCCACTCCCAGATATCTAAAACACTTCACTTCCTCCAGTTTTTCTCCATTCAAACTCACCTCCCAATTGACTTGACCCTCAACCCTACTGTACCTAATAACCTTGCTCTTATTCACATTTACTCTTAACTTTCTTCTTCACACACTTTACCAAACTCAGTCATCAGCTTCTGCAGTTTCTCACATGAATCAGCCACCAGCACTGTGTCATCAGCGAACAACAACTGACTCACTTCCCAAGCTCTCTCATCTCCAACAGACTCATACTTGCCCCTCTTTCCAAAACTCTTGCATTCACCTCCCTAACAACCCCATCCATAAACAAATTAAACAACCATGGAGACATCACACACCCCTGCCGCAAACCTACATTCACTGAGAACCAATCACTTTCCTCTCTTCCTACACGTACACATGCCTTACATCCTCGATAAAAACTTTTCACTGCTTCTAACAACTTTCCTCCCACACCATATATTCTTAATACCTTCCACAGAGCATCTCTATCAACTCTATCATATGCCTTCTCCAGATCCATAAATGCTACATACAAATCCATTTGCTTTTCTAAGTATTTCTCACATACATTCTTCAAAGCAAACACCTGATCCACACATCCTCTACCACTTCTGAAACCACACTGCTCTTCCCCAATCTGATGCTCTGTACATGCCTTCACCCTCTCAGTCAATACCCTCCCATATAATTTACCAGGAATACTCAACAAACTTATACCTCTGTAATTTGAGCACTCACTCTTATCCCCTTTGCCTTTGTACAATGGCACTATGCACGCATTCCGCCAATCCTCAGGCACCTCACCATGAGTCATACATACATTAAATAACCTTACCAACCAGTCAACAATACAGTCACCCCCTTTTTTAATAAATTCCACTGCAATACCATCCAAACCTGCTGCCTTGCCGGCTTTCATCTTCCGCAAAGCTTTCACTACCTCTTCTCTGTTTACCAAAACATTTTCCCTAACCCTCTCAATTTGCACACCACCTCGACCAAAACACAATATATCTGCCACTCTATCATCAAACACATTCAACAAACCTTCAAAATACTCTCTCCATCTCCTTCTCACATCACCACTACTTGTTATCACCTCCCCATTTGCGCCCTTCACTGAAGTTCCCATTTGCTCCCTTGTCTTACGCACTTTATTTACCTCCTTTACTATGTATATATAGTATTATACTTTGTCGCTGTCTCCCGCGTTAGCGAGGTAGCGCAAGGAAACAGACGAAAGAATGGCCTAACCCACTCACGTACACATGCCCTGGTTCAATCCATTGACAGCACGTCAACCCTGGCATACCACATCGTTCCAATTCACTCTTCCTTGCACGCCTTTCACCCTCCTGATGTTCAGGCCCCGATCGCTGAAAATCTTTTTTATTCCATCCTTCCACCTCCAATTTGGTGTCCCACTTCTCGTTCCCTGTACTTCTGACACATATATCCTCTTGGTCAATCTTTCCTCACTCATTCTCTCCATGTGACTAAACCATTTCAAAACACCCTCTTCTGCTCTCTCAACCACACTCTTTTTATTACCACACATCTCTCTTACCCTTTCATTACTTACCCGATCAAACCACCTCACACCACATATTGTCCTCAAACATCTCATTTCCAACACATCCACCATCCTTCACACAACTATATTTATAGCCCACGCCTCGCAACCATATAACATTGTTGGAACCACTATTCCTTCAAACATATCCATTTTTGCTTTGCGAGATAATGTTCTCGCCTTCCACACATTTTTCGACGCACCCAGAACTTTCGCCCCCTTCCTCACCATGTGATTCACTTTCGCTTCCATGCTTCCATCCGCTGCCAAATCCACTCCCAGATATCTAAAAACACTTCATTTCCTCCAGTTTTTCTCCATTCAAACTTACCTCCCAGTTGACTTGTCACTCAACCCTACTGTACCTAATAACCTTCCTCTAATACACATTTACTCTTAGCTTTCTTCTTTCACACACTTTACCAAACTCAGTCACCAGCTTCTGCAGTTTCTTACCCGAATCAGCCACCAACGCTGTATCATCAGTGAACAACAGCTGACTCACTTCCCAAGCCCCCTCATCCACAGCAGACTGCATACTTGCCCTTCTATCCAAAACTCTTGCATTCACCTCCCTAACAACCCCCTCCATAAACAAATTAAACTGCCATGGAGACATCACGAACCCCTGCCGCAAACCGACTTTCACTGAGAACCAATCACTTTCCTCTCTTTCTACTCGTACACAAGCCATACATCCATGATAAAAACTTTCACTGCTTTTAGCAACTTCCCTCTCACACCATATATTTTTAACACCTTCCTCAAAGCATCTCTGTCAACTCTATCATATGCCTTCTCCAGATCCATAAATGCTACACACAAATCCATTTATTTTCTTCTAAGTATTTCTCACATATATTCTTCAAAGCAAACACCTGATCCACACATTCTCTACCACTTCTAAAACCACACTACTCTTCCCCAATCTGATGGTCTGTGCATATAATTTCTCAGGAATGCTCAATAAACTTATACCTCTGAAATTTGAACACTCATCTTTATCCCCTTTGCCTTTGTACAATGGCACTATGCATGCATTCCGCCAATCCTCAGGCACTTCACCATGAGCCATACATACATTGAATATGCTTACCAACCAGTCAACAATAGTCACTCTCTTTTTTAATAAATTCCATTGCAGTACTATCCAAACCCGCCGCCTTGCCGGCTTTCATCTTCCGCAGAACTTTCACTACCTCTTCTCTGTTTACCAAATCATTCTCCCTAACCCTCTCACTTTGCACACCACCTCGACCCAAACACACTATATCTGCCACTCTCTCATCTGACACATTCAACAGACCTTCAAAATATTCACTCCATCTCCTTCTCACATCATCACTACTTGTTATTACCTCCCATTAGCCCCCTTCATCGATGTTCCAATTAGTTCTCTTGTCTTACGCACTTTATTTACCTCCTTCCAAAACGTCTCTTTATTCTCCCTAAAATTTAATGATACTCTCTCACCCCAACTCTCACTTGCCCTCTTTTTCACCTCTTGCACCTTTCTCGTGACCTTCTGCCTCTTTCTTTTATACATCTCCTAGTCATTTGCACTATTTCCCTGCAAAAATCGTCCAAATGCCCCTCTCTTCTTTTTCACTAATAATCTTACCTATTCATCCCACCACACACTACACTTTCTAATCTGCCCACCTCCCAAGCTTCTCATGTCGCAAGCATCTTTTCCGCAAGCCATCACTGCTTCCCTAAATACATCCCATTCCTCCCCCACTCCCCTTACGTCCTTTGCATTTACCTTTTTCCATTCTGCACTCAGTCTCTCCTGGTACTTCCTCACACAAGTCTCCTTCCCAAGCTCTCTTACTTTCACCACTCTCCTCACCCCAACATTCTCTCTTTTTTTTTCTGAAAACCTCTACAAATCTTCACCTTCGCCTCCACAAGATAATGATCAGACATCCCTCCAGTTGCACCTCTCAACACATTAACATCCAAAAGTCTCTCTTTCACACGCCTATCAATCAACACGTAATCCAATAACGCTCTCTGGCCGTCTCTCCTACTTACATACGTATGCTTATGTATATCTCTCTTTTTAAACCAGGTATTCCAAATCAGCTGTCCTCTTTCAGCACACAAATCTACAAGCTCTTCACCATTTCCATTTACAACGCTGAACATCCCATGTACACCAATTTTTCCCTTAACTGACATATTACGTACCTTTGCATTCATATATATATATATATATATATATATATATATATATATATATATATATATATATATATATATATATATATATATATTGGAAAGGATCACAGTTTTGCGCGTGATCAAGATATTCCTATGAGTCCACGTGGAAAATGAAACACAAAAAGTTCCCAAGTGCACTTTGGTAAACATGTGATTGGACAATCACATGTTTACCAAATGGCGTCCTAGCTTCGTCTCTTCGATGTATATCAACTGACTGTTATATTTCTCTCTTGTGTCTCCCCTGATGATATGATTATTACACGAAAGTGCACTTGGGAACTTTTCGTGTTTCATTTTCCCCGTGGACTCATAGGAATGTATATATATATATATATATATATATATATATATATATATATATATATATATATATATATATATATATATATATTGTTACGAACTCAATACTTATTCTAGCAAGGTCACCAATTACATATATATGTTACAAATACTATACTGATCCTTGTCTTTCCAGGGTCGTTAGATTTGTTCTGTTGCACAACACAGGATAACACTATCTTAAATCATGGGATTAAATCAAACACCAGCATAAAACTATTTATAATGAAAGAACTAAAGTGTACAAAATAAACACATGAAACCAGGCACATATGTTAATACTGAACATGAGTTTAACATTCCAGATAAGATTTCAAACCAGGAGATCTCTTTCCTTTATGACAATTTATCTTCGATAACATGATTCAAGATACATTCATTGTTAGACTCTTCTTTGACAAGTTACAATAATCTATGACACTCGAAATCAAATGACAGAGGCGGTACAATATCGTAGTCTATATCGCGCACTTCACTCGGGTAACAGCTTTGGGACAGAGGAACACCACTTACCTCGCTGGGCTAGAGAGGAAAAATCGAGGCTCAGCGGATGTCAGGGGTATTTATTACAAGTAAGAACAAGCGTCCGCCCTGTTACCCTACAATGATATTCTTGATTGGCTATGGGTCTAAGATCCAATTGTGATTGGAGGAGGGTGGTATCCGAAACTACTGATTGGCTTGGAGGATCCTAAGTCCGTCCCACATCTTACCTAAAGCTCAACCTCCTCTGTTATCTTGTTTACGACAGCGGCGATGATGTAAAGGATGACATACCCCGTAGGCTGACCTCACAACTCGACCTGACGCCTCGGGTGAGGTCCAAGTGCTGAAGGACTGGACATCATCTGGTTTCAAACAGGGTTATCAAGACTAATGGCTCGGTCAGGGAAGTGAGGTCCGAGCCGATAGCAGAGGAAGACCCCAATCCTCGTCTTAACAAGAAATAGCAGCAACATAGTACACAAAGACACACCATACATATATACGAACATATGGGCACACACACACACCTGTTCGTAACAATATATATATATATATATATATATATATATATATATATCTGGGAGTGGATCTGGCAGCGGATGGAACCATGGAAGCGGAAGCGGATCATAGGGTGGGGGAGGGGGCGAAAATCCTGGGAGCCTTGAAGAATGTGTGGAAGTCGAGAACATTATCTCGGAAAGCAAAAATGGGTATGTTTGAAGGAATAGTGGTTCCAACAATGTTGTATGGTTGCGAGGCGTGGGCTATGGATAGGGTTGTGCGCAGGAGGATGGATGTGCTGGAAATGAGATGTTTGAGGACAATGTGTGATGTGAGGTGGTTTGATCGAGTAAGGAACGTAAGGGTAAGAGAGATGTGTGGAAATAAAAAGAGCGTGGTTGAGAGAGCAGAAGAGGGTGTTTTGAAATGGTTTGGGCACATGGAGAGAATGAGTGAGGAAAGATTGACCAAGAGGATATATGTGTCGGAGGTGGAGGGAACGAGGAGAAGTGGGAGACCAAATTGGAGGTGGAAAGATGGAGTGAAAAAGATTTTGTGTGATCGGGGCCTGAACATGCAGGAGGGTGAAAGGAGGGCAAGGAATAGAGTGAATTGGATCGATGTGGTATACCGGGGTTGACGTGCTGTCAGTGGATTGAATCAGGGCATGTGAAGCGTCTGGGGTAAACCATGGAAAGCTGTGTAGGTATGTATATTTGCGTGTGTGGAGGTATGTATATACATGTGTATGGAGGTGGGTTGGGCCATTTCTTTCGTCTGTTTCCTTGCGCTACCTCGCAAACGCGGGAGACAGCGACAAAGCAAAAAAAAAAAAAGAATATATATATATATATATATATATATATATATATATATATATATATATATATATATATATATATGTATATGTATATAGGGAAGACTGACTTCGAAACGTCCTGGTGCTTCTTTAAGAATTGGTCGAGCCTGGTGTTGAGAGCCTTCACGTTACTACTAAGGGAACTGGATGTTAATCTTTCATATGTTTCACTACCATATAAAAGATCCTGGAGCTTACATCTGTGATCCACTTTATCGAAAATCGCGAACTAGCCAGTTTTCGTTTGATTTCCAAAAAAAGATATATTTTTCTAGAGATTTTCAATAGCTTTCTGTAACCTTTGTGGCGTGTAAGTACATTTAGATATGTTATCACTGGCCAAAGCACTTAGAATTGAACTAGATATCAAATTCTAGGTTTGTGTTATTGATGGATTTCTCAATACATACTAAATGTTTAACACTAAAAGCATCAGCGGATTTAAGTGAAAGAGGGTTCACATATTAGGGCAAGCTTTTTATCCTAGGTTAGAGAAGAGGACGAGAGATAGATTATGCTATTGTCTGGATTTGATGCTTTCGTCCATGAACTAAGAAAAATACTACCAGTTTTCCATTGCAGTTGATTCTTATTTCTGATGATTTTGTTTTAAACTCCTCCTCTTCGTGCACAGTTGGTAGCAACGACTAGCTCAATAATAACTGAGGACAGTTCTCTTCTTGTCTTGGTCTGCTTTTGCATTGTCTTTGTGCTGCAGTAGAGAATTTCATGCTCAGCTCCACCAAACGATATGCGTTACTTCTTCCTGAAAGCACTCGGGAATAAAGTGTGCGAAATTGTTTTGTTCCCAGTGCATTCTTGTAAGAATTTATGTCATAACTTCCTAGTGTTGGCATGACGGTACTTACTAACGAGTCTGGTGAGTCTTGGGTATTCCTGGATGTTGTCAGGTGGGAACTCCATCAGGATCAAAAGTTATTATGACGATCACACGAGTCCTTGATGTTGACTCCTCGTAATGTCGTTGAATCAGTCCTCGTTGCTGGTTTTCATTAGTTTAGTACCTGTCCCCCAGGGTAACTACCAGTCTCCCAGGGTAACTTTAAAACATGTACCGTCATCGACCAAATCATTATGAACAACCGATTAAGACAGAGCAGTGTAAGAAAATTAATTGAACACACACACACACACACACACACACACACACACACACACACACACACACACACACTCTTATCGTGTTTCATTTTCCCCGTGGACTCATAGGACTATATATATATTATATATATATATATATATATATATATATATATATATATATTTATATTTTCATTTATTTATTATATTGTCGCTGTCTCCCGCGTTAGCGAGGTAGCGCAAGGAAACAGACGAAAGAATGGCCCAACCCACCCACATACACATGCATATACATAAAAGCCCACACACGCACATATACATACCTATACATTTCAACGTATAAATATATATACATACACACTTATACATATATACACATGTACATATTCATATATGATGCCTTCATCCATTCATTGTCGCCACCCTGCCACACTGGAAATGGCACAGCCCTACACCCGCGCGCATGCGAGGTAGTGCTAGGAAAAGACAACAAAGGCTGCATTCGTTCACACTGTCTCTAGCTGTCATGTGTAATGCACCGAAACCACAGCTCCCTTTCCACATCCAGGTCCCACAAAACTTTCCATGGTTTACCCTAGACGTTTCACATGCCCTGGGTCAATCCATTGACAGCACGTCGACCCTGGTATACCACATCGTTCCAATTCACTCTATCCCTTGTGCTCTTTTCACCCTCCTGTATGTCCAGACCTCAGTCGCTCAAAATCTTTTTCACTCCATCCTTCCACCTCCAATTTGGTCTCCCACTTCTCCTCGTTCCCTCCACCTCTGACACATATATCCTCTTTGCCAATCTTTCCTCACTCATTCTTTCCATGTCACCAGCCCATTTCAATACAACCTCTCCTGCTCTCTCAACCACGCTTTTTATTTACACTCATCTCTCTTACCCTTTCATAACTTACTCGATCAAACCACCTTACACCACATATCATTTCCAACACATCCATCCTCCTCCACACAACACTGTCTATAGCCAAAGCTTCGCACCCATACAACATTGTTGTATGGTTCCTTCAAACATACCCATTTTTGCTCTCCGAGATAACGTTCTCGCCTTCTACATAGTCTTCAACGCTCCCAGAACCTTCTCCCCCTCCCCCATCCTGTGACTCATTTCCGCTTACATAGGTCCATCCTCTGCTAAATCCACTCCCAGATATCTAAAACACTTCACTTCCTCCAGTTTTTCTCTAGTCAAACTTACCTCCCAATTGACTTGTCTCTCAACCCTACTGAACCTAATAACCTTGCTCTTATTTACATTTACTCTCAGCTTTCTTTCATGCATTTTACCAAACTCAGTCATCAACTTCTGCAGTTTCTCACCCGAATCAGCCACCAGCGCTGTATCATCAGCGAACAACAACTGACTCACTTCCCAAGCCCTCACATCCACAACAGACTGCATGCTTGCCCCTCTCTCCAAAACTCTTGCATTCACATCCCTAACAACCCCATCTATAAACAAATCAAACAACCATGGAGACATCACGCGCCCCTACCGCAAACCGACATTCACCGGGAACTAATCATTTTCCTCTCTTCCTACTCGTACACATGCCTTACATCCTTGATAAAAACTTTTCACTGCTTCTAGCAACTTACCTCCCACACCATTACTCTTAGTACCTTCCACAGGGCATCCCTATCAACTCTATCATATCCCTTCTCCGGATCCATAAGTGCTACATACAGATCCATATGTTTTTCTAGGTATTTCTCACATACATTCTTCAAAGCAAACACCTGATCCACACATCCTCTACCACTTCTGAAACCACACTGCTCTTCCCCAATCTGATGCTCTGTACATGCCTTCACCCTCTCAATCAATACCCTCCCATATAATTTACCAGGAATACTCAACAAACTTATACCTCTGTAATTTGAACACTCACCTTGATCCCCTTTGCCTTTATACAATGGCACTATGCATGCATTCCGCCAATCCTCAGGTACTTCACCACGAACCATACATACATTTGATATTCTCACCAACCAGTCAACAACAAGTCACCCTCATTTTTAATAAATTCCATTGCAATACCATCCAAACCCGCCACCTTGCCGGCTTTCATTTTCCGCAAAGCTTTGACTACCTTTTCTCTTTTTACCAAACCATTTTCCCTGACCCTCTCACTTCGCACACCACCTCATAGTGTGTGCTGACATAATTATTAAAATCATAATACAAAAATGGGAGTTCTGAAGCTGGAAAACAGGAGTAACTCAAAAGAGGTTCTTAATTTTGGGTTGATCAGCCTCCACAGCCACAGTGGACGTAACAAGTAGAAGAGAAATAATGTTGCGTAAGAGCAGTCATGAAATCGTTGCAAAATAGATCGTATTTTGTAACCAAGGGGAAGGAATACGACATATTAAGCAATAATAAGGGCAAGGATTTTGTACTACACAACAGGAGCTGAGATTTAATATTACCTAGAAGAGACGCTAATAATAGGTTTTGTGGGAATAAACAACATCTAATCCTCTATTCAAACTTTCAATAGATACTTTTTTTGCACATTTTCCCAGCTCTCGATGCCTGTGTAAAGGGATCAACGTTATTTTGCGGCTATATTATTCAGAGATTTTTCTGCGATTAAGACTTGGTGAAAAGTAAGAAGCTGAAATATATTTCCTTCTTGTTGCCGCCTGAAACTCTTAACATGGAA
Organism: Panulirus ornatus; assembly: GCF_036320965.1. Classification (NCBI taxonomy): domain Eukaryota; kingdom Metazoa; phylum Arthropoda; class Malacostraca; order Decapoda; family Palinuridae; genus Panulirus; species Panulirus ornatus. The sequence continues at coordinate 39,887,333 of NC_092238.1, read as the reverse complement.
AATGTGATCGATGAGATGGAAACACATCCTTGCGAAGCTGGTGTGAAGCTTGGCTCAGATTCTGAGTGCTCCGTCAGGTGGTATAGAGCCAGCTTCGAGTCCGTCCCAGCTGCACTTCGAGGCGAAGCAAAGGCGTTATCTTACTGGGTATAGAACTTTATGGTACTTCATTCAGCTGGTGTATCAGGTCGACGCGTCTTTGTTACACTTAGGTTCTTGATGAGAAAATGTGTGTGTGTGTGTGTGTGTGTGTGTGTGTGTGCGTGTGTGTGTGTGTGTGTGTGTGTGTGTGTGTGTGTGTGAATAACCTCAGACCTATCGAGTGAAACTTATCTAGGACACGAACGAAGCCCTGTACTTTTAAACATTAGATTAGGGTCACCCCGTGGTGCTTAATGTAAACGTCTTGAAGTACAGGAATAAATTCGCGTGCCTTGTACACTTCATATTACGACAACTGAATTTGATGGTCAGCATGAGATCCAGTCTCCTAATGCCGTGGGCTAACGTAGACTCTACCCTGACTTTGCATTGTACTCCATGGAGATCTGACGGGGGTCCTTGAAGCCGACCTTGTGGAGATGACTGGTTCGTAAGCAGTGGAGTGTTACTTGAGATTTTGCACGGTTCGAATCAGGCTACATTACACTGATAGCATATCTGCTTGCAAGGATGACGGGAAAACTAGCAAAGATGATGCTCGCCTATCATATATTCTTGTTTGATAGGCTGTGTCTCACATAGATGAAGGAGAATGCAGATGACTGAGGTAAACATGGTTAGGGTATGGATTGCGTAGGTGGAGACTCTTGAAGAGTGATCCTTGGAAAGGAAAGGTGTCCGGGAGTTGAGTCATGTGATAGGCTACAATTTGCTACTAACTATTTATCTTCTAATGTTAGAAAAATCAATTATGCGAATGTTCTTAAGAAATATATTTAAGATTTATATACATACACTCAAGAATGTATATTTGCTTCTCGTAACACAACTATAATGTTAGCAAGATAGATTGTTGTGCATATGAACGGTGAAAAAAAAAAAGTATCTTCCGAATGGTTTCGATGAAATAGATTGTAGTGCGCATGCACGGTAAAAAGAAGAAGAAAAATATTTTGCTTAATGGGTTCGATGAATTTCGAAACGATCAATAACGCTTGCATTGCGTCGGTAGAGTTGATAAGCATGAACGTAATACAAATTTCCTGATAATTAATTATGGTAGCCGTATTTTATAGTTATTTCCATCAAATACGAATCATTATAACATTTATAATGGCAAATGACAGGAAACGTCGTTAGCAGAGGATATATTACAATGTCCTGAAAGCAGGTCGAACTATTTCAGACCAGACCAATGGGCATTTCTCAAAATTCGTGGTCTGTTGTGTCATATTCCTTCTCACAAAATAGTGGTAAGATACCTTTTTTACCGTGTGTACATACACGCAGGCACACAAGCACGTATATATACATTCACAAACACACACACTCACACGTTCGCAAACGGATTCATTAGAATATGATTATGCATTTAAACACATTAATTCTGCCTTAGAGAAACAGAGGTACAAATTTAACGTTAATTATCACAAACATCAACATACAGGAAAAACAGACAGACACGCATGTATATACACAACACTAACCAATGAGACAGTGAATACTGGCTATTTACAAAGACTTTTAAAAGGCTAAATGTTTGTCATAGTAAGGGCGAAAACGAACGGATGGAACTGCCGGTCGAAAAAGAAAAATGATCATTTTTCACATAAGTCTCTCTTGTCTGCCAATCAGGTGGCAATATTTAAGCAACGCGTGTGTTGCTATCTATTTATAGAAACGGAACTAGTCTCACTGCTCGAGTTACGAGACTGTATTTAAAAAACACAAGCAGCCAAATCAACACGAGAAAAATTCTTTAGTATAAAGTATTTTTTCTCCAAGTATCTCCAGGATAATGACGCCAGGAGTTAATAATGTATGCCAGATTTAAGTAACTTGTTAACAGTGAGAGACGAAAGAAAGATGATATTTTCCTGAAACTCCTGATATGAATCGTTCCATATTTCATCATTCTTTCTGTTGGTTACTGGGGAAATAAAACTGAAGGGGAACCACTCCTAATGGAGTTCAAATAAAAGGTTGGGATCCACTGTTTACTACCTCAGGAATCCTTTTAAAAAGAATTATAGTGGGCCCTGAAGCTCTAAGGCAGAGCTACTCTCAGTAGCAGGGACAGATGGACTCCTTTGAAGGAAGAATGCTTTGACATATATATATATATATATATATATATATATATATATATATATATATATATATATATATATATATATATATATATATATATATATATATATATATATATATATATGTGTGTGTGTGTGTGTGTGTGTGTGTGTGTGTGTGTGAAAACAGATGGGCAGGAACTGTTTAATGCCCTTAACGTTGCGACCTACGGGGTCTTCTTCAGAGAGCTGATTATAGTTGATCTGGACTTAACCTTATATATACACCACTGGTGGATCATCTCTCTGGCCCTAGCTATGCCCATTCCTGCTTTCAAGAGGAATCTATCTATACCTTGGGTTTTCTTCGATTTAAGAACTGTAACGTCATTTACTTATAATTTCTCAATTCTGCATTATCTGATTTTCTATACATTTCTCTCGCTTTATTCTTTATTTTCCGGGTACGTTATTTTCGTAAAAGCTTCATTTTTGTGATTCAATTCATTATTGAGATATTTCTCGCTACATATGGTAAGAGCTCTCAGAAGAAACTTATTATACTCCTGTCTTTACTCTCTCTTTGTGAGCTGAGGAAAAGTGTGCAAAGTCATCCGTTGTTGGTGGGTTATCTATACACCAAAGATTTCTCTTCTCCGTCGTCTGAGTGCATCGGTGTGTCAGTGAATGATAATTTAGTATCGTTCTCCACCTCCGCTGTAATTGTGTATCGCTATCAACTTCATTTCTCTTAACCCGTTGTTAATGTTTGTTTTCTCTGGTATCACAACTATTGCGTCGTTAACCTAGCTCAGTCAAGTAGTTCCTCTCGCCAGTGTTCTCATATATTTGGAGCTATTAACGTACTCAACTCCCTGAAGAAGGCTCCGTGGGCCGCTACGTTAGGACATTATACAATTCCTGCCCATCTCTTCGTTTTTATCCACCACCTACACTGTTTCCTGCGTTAGAAAGGCAGCGCCAGGGACAGACGAAGGAAGGCCGCATCCCCTCACATTCATTCATTAGCTGTCATGTGTAATGTACTAAACCACAGCTCCCATCCACAACCAAGCCCCACAGGCTTTCCACAGATTTACCCAAGACGCTTCACATGAACTGGTTCACTCAGTTGACAGCACTTCGACCCCGGTATATCACATCTTTCCAGTTTACTTCAGCCTTTCGCCCTCCTGCATGCTCAGGCTCAACTCACTCGTAATGATTTTCATTCCACTCAGCCATATCCAGTATGGCGTCCCTGTTTTCCTTGCTCCCTCCACTTCTGACATATCATTTATATCAAGCCTTTCCTGACTCATTTTCGCCGTATGTCCAAACCATTTCAGCACATCCTCCTCAGCTTTCTCAACCACACACTTTTATTACCACGCATGTCTCATGTTTCATACCCTTTCCTTAAATACTCGATCAAACCACCTTACGCCACATATGGTCCTCACTCATTTCATTTCCATGACGTCCACCCTCCTCCGCACAGTCTTATAGTATTGGGAATACTATACCTTAAAACATGGCTATTTTTGCCCTCCCAATAACGTTCTCTCTTTCAGCACGTTGTTTCATTGCTTTCAGAACCTTCGCCCCATCACCCATCTTGTGACTCACTTCCGTTTCATTGGTTCCGTTCGCTGTCATGTTCACTCCCAGATATCTAAACGTTTCACATCTTCCATGTTTTCTCCATTCAAACTCACACCTCAGTTAACTTGTCCCTTTTGCTGTTGTCAAAATTATGTGCTGATAATGATAACAATTATTATGATATCTATTATCATTATTATTATCATTATCATTATTATTATTATTATTATTATTATTATTATTATTATTATTATTATTATTATCAGTATTATCATCATTAATTCTTATTATCATTATCATTATTATTATTATCATTATTATAATTATTATTATTATTATCATTATATTTATTTTATTTATTTTGCTTTGTCTCTGTCTCCCGCGTTTGCGAGGTAGCGCAAGGAAACAGACGAAAGAAATGGCCCAACCCACCCCAATACACATGTATATACATACACGTCCACACATGCACATATACATACCCATACATCCCAATGTACACATAAATATACACACACAGACACATACATATATACACATGCACTCAATTCACACTGTCTTCCTTTATTCATTCCCATCGCCACCTCGCCACACATGGAATAACATCCCCCTCCCCCCTCATGTGTGCGAGGTAGCGCTATGAAAAGACAACAAAGGCCCCATTCGTTCACACTCAGTCTCTAGCTGTCATGCAATAATGCCCGAAACCACAGCTCCCTTTCCACATCCAGGCCCCACAGAACTTTCCATGGTTTACATCAGACGCTTCACATGCCCTGATTCAATCCATTGACAGCACGTCGACCCCGGTATACCACATCGATCCAATTCACTCTATTTCTTGCCCGCCTTTCACCCTCCTGCATGTTCAGGCCCCGATCACTCAAAATCTTTTTTTCACTCCATCTTTCCACCTCCAATTTGGTCTCCCACTTCCCTTTCCCTCCACCTCCGACACATATATCCTCTTGGTCAATCTTTCCTCACTCATTCTCTCTATGTGCCCAAACCATTTCAAAACACCCTCTTCTGCTCTCTCAACCACACTCTTTTTATTTCCACACATCTCTCTTACCCTTACATTACTTACTCGAGCAAACCACCTCACACTACATATTGTCCTCAAACATCTCATTTCCAGCACATCCACCCTCCTGCGCACAGCTCTATCCATAGCCCACGCCTCGCAACCATACAACATTGTTGGAACCACTATTCCTTCAAACATAGCCATTTTTGCTTTCGGAGATGATGTTCTCGACTTCCACACATTCTTCAAGGCTCCCAGGATTTTCGCCCCTCCCCCACCCTATGATTCACTTCCGCTTCCATGGTTCCATCCGCTGCCAGATCCCCTCCCAGATATCTAAAACACTTTGCTTCCTCCAGTTTTTCTCCATTCAAACTTACCTCCCAATTGACTTGACCCTCAACCCTACTGTACCTAATAACCTTGCTCTTATTCACATTTACTCTTAACTTTCTTCTTTCACAAACTTTACCAAATTCAGTCACCAGCTTCTGCAGTTTCTCACATGAATCAGCCACCAGCGCTGTATCATCAGCGAACAACAACTGACTCATTTCCCTTATTTATTATTATTATTCCCTCACTTCACTTATTATTATTATTGTTATTATTATTATTATCATTATTGTTATTATTATCATAGATTTTTTTCAATGATTCACCACATTCCTTGTAACTTGTTTGTCTTAGAAAGGAAAGACAAATCATCGTTCTTTCAGTATATTTTGGAAACATTGGCCAGGCTCTACAATGTGAATGCTTGAATACATTTTGCAACAGACAAATTTGGCTGGACCTAGAGAATAACAACGGGTAAAGGCAGCTATTTACTATTCACTGTTTTACATGTACCTGAAGTTATTGCTTTTGCACTAAAGTTATGTATATTCCCAGATAACAATAATTCGGATTTAGCACCCCTGATGTAGGTGGCAGAGCCAGGCGATGCAGTATTGTTAACATATACTATATTTTCAGTCTTTTTATTACCAATAATATGAAAATACTACCTTAGTTTTTATAACACCTTTGTATGGAATAACCTATAAAGACATTTCACATGCCTCAAGATGAGTTAAGTGTTCATTCAAATGAAAGAAAAAAAGATGTGTACGTCGAAATGCATCACACATTATCATTTAGAATAACGTTTAATTGGTCTCAAGATGAATGGAACATCACGTATCCGAACAGTGATATAATCTAAGGTGTAATGCAATATGAGTTTCACTTCATGTGATGCTAAAGAATGTCTATAGATGCTTCAGGAGCCAGCTGCATCTTACTCTTATGTTCTGTCCATGTCCACAACGCTGCTACGGCATGATTCGGGTGGTATGCTACAAGCAGCAACATACAACACTACAACACATGCGCATATTGACTGGATTCGAGACGATATGAGTGGATTTTTGGTGGGGAGGGAACTCAGAACAGAGAATGAGTATTTGAAATCTCTTACGGTTCGCCCAGAGTCCTACTTCTGAGAGACAGACTGAAGAAGACCTCTGGTCGAAATGTAAGAGATTACAATATATTCCTCCATCATTTAGAGTTTCCATACCACCATGCTACTTCCTCTCATACCATATCCTATTGAGGTCGGCTATATTGCTGTTTCCTTATCACAACCTGTTGAATAGCCCAGGTCCCTAGACGGCTTTGTCCGCTCACAGCGTCCTCCCTCCCTGATAGCGTCTTACCAGAATCCCTGGAGCCAGCCTTGTGCTGAAAAGCCCGTAACTGTGGAGAACATAGTCATAGAAGTGTTATCATCCTGTACTGAAATTTCAAGGAATTGGAGAGTATGAATGACCTATGAATGGTTTGTGAATGGGTATTCACGGCATGAAAGTGGAAATTACACACACACACACACACAACACACCACACACAAACACATTTTTTTTTTTTTTTTTTTTTTTATACTTTGTCGCTGTCTCCCGCGTTTGCGAGGTAGCGCAAGGAAACAGACGAAAGAAATGGCCCAACCCCCCCCCCCCATACACATGTACATACACACGTCCACACACGCAAATATACATACCTACACAGCTTTCCATGGTTTACCCCAGACGCTTCACATGCCTTGATTCAATCCACTGACAGCACGTCAACCCCTGTATACCACATCGCTCCAATTCACTCTATTCCTTGCCCTCCTTTCACCCTCCTGCATGTTCAGGCCCCGATCACACAAAATCTTTTTCACTCCATCTTTCCACCTCCAATTTGGTCTCCCTCTTCTCCTCGTTCCCTCCACCTCCGACACATATATCCTCTTGGTCAATCTTTCCTCACTCATTCTCTCCATGTGCCCAAACCATTTCAAAACACCCTCTTCTGCTCTCTCAACCACGCTCTTTTTATTTCCACACATCTCTCTTACCCTTACGTTACTTACTCGATCAAACCACCTCACACCACACATTGTCCTCAAACATCTCATTTCCAGCACATCCATCCTCCTGCGCACAACTCTATCCATAGCCCACGCCTCGCAACCATACAACATTGTTAGAACCACTATTCCTTCAAACATACCCATTTTTGCTTTCCGAGATAATGTTCTCGACTTCCACACATTTTTCAAGGCTCCCAAAATTTTCGCCCCCTCCCCCACCCTATGATCCACTTCCGCTTCCATGGTTCCATCCGCTGACAGATCCACTCCCAGATATCTAAAACACTTCACTTCCTCCAGTTTTTCTCCATTCAAACTCACCTCCCAATTGACTTGACCCTCAACCCTACTGTACCTAATAACCTTGCTCTTATTCACATTTACTCTTAACTTTCTTCTTCCACACACTTTACCAAACTCAGTCACCAGCTTCTGCAGTTTCTCACATGAATCAGCCACCAGCGCTGTATCATCAGCGAACAACAACTGACTCACTTCTCAAGTTCTCTCATCCCCAACAGACTTCATACTTGTTCTCGACTTCCACACATTTTTCAAGGCTCCCAAAATTTTCGCCCCCTCCCCCACCCTATGATCCACTTCCGCTTCCATGGTTCCATCCGCTGACAGATCCACTCCTAGATATCTAAAACACTTCACTTCCTCCAGTTTTTCTCCATTCAAACTCACCTCCCAATTGACTTGACCCTCAACCCTACTGTACCTAATAACCTTGCTCTTATTCACATTTACTCTTAACTTTCTTCTTCCACACACTTTACCAAACTCAGTCACCAGCTTCTGCAGTTTCTCACATGAATCAGCCACCAGCGCTGTATCATCAGCGAACAACAACTGACTCACTTCCCAAGCTCTCTCATCCCCAACAGACTTCATACTATGTAAGCAAGGTAGCGCCGGGAACCTGTAGGAAGGCTGCATCAGCTCACATCCATTCTCTAGCTGTTATGCTTAATGCAGCAAAACCACATTTATCTGTCCACATCCAGGCCCCACAAATTTTTCCATGGTTTGCCTTGGACGCTTCACATGCTCTGATTCAGTCCATTGACCACACTGATGTCTGCATACCACATTGTTCCAGTTTATTCTTTCCCATGCACGTCTTCCACCCTCTTGCATGTTCAGGCTCCGATCTTTCAAAATCTTTTATCACTCCATCTTTCCATCTCATTTTGGTCTTCTCGTTCTCCTTGTTCCATCCACTTTTAACACAAAAGTTTTGTCAACCTTTCCTCATTTATACTTTTCATATGTACGAACTATTTCAACAAACCCTCTTCAGCTATCTCACCCACTCTCTTTATATTACCACACATCTCTCTTACCCTTTCATTACTTGCTCGATCAAACCACCTCACACCACATATTGTCCACAGACATTAAATTTCCAACACATCCGCTCTCCTCTGCACAACCCTATGTATAACCTATGTCTCGCAACCATACAATGTATGATATGTGTGTGTGTGTGTGTGTGTGTGTGTGTGTGTGTATGTAATGTGCGTGCTTGAAGTTACGCCATGAGTAACTTTTGTTGACGAAATAAAGTTGCAGTCTCGTCAAATAACATGTCACTTTAAAAGAGTCCATTTTGTCACAGCAACTGATTGTAGCGCAGTCCCGGAACTACAAGAGCCCTTGAAAAAGGGGTCCTGGGGTAATATTAACACACACACACACACGTTAACTCTATCAGTCCATCACTAGAACAACTTAGCACAGTATCGTGCGTAGTTGAATATGTCTTCATGACGAAGATGTGTAAACAGACACACTGTTATTGATAAAAATGATAAACAGTGAGTAAACCCCGAGCCCCCAGACAGAAGTTCAACAAACGTTCAAATTCCTTAGGATGAACTTGATGCATGTACCTATAAGTGGTCCCCTATCATGCAGTGTGAACATTTCTTGAGTGAAAGGTGTAGCGTGTATGCTGTCTCACACTTGGGGACTTTTTCAACAACGCCATAGAGATAAAACCTTAGAACCAATCAGCTTTTCTTCCTGTTTGCCCAGAGTGGTAGATCTTTGAGGTTGTCGGCATCGATTCCACAGTAACATGATCATTCCCCTCCCAGCGAGTTACTGATGAGGGAAGTGAAGAGCAGATTCATATACAGACATAGGTAACACATACATCCACTGTGTCTCTGGCCTAAAAGGAACGCCTGTGAAAATCGTGGGTTGTGATAACATCTCTTAATTTAAGATGACATATCACTTTGACGAGGGAAATTGAGTTTTGGCAGGAAAATCCATTATTTGTAATTGCTTTAAGAATTGGTACAAAAAGAGGAAAAAAAAGGAAAAAATTGAATACTGTGATAGATGTTGGCACAGTTGAGAAAGCTGTTCTAGCGAAGCGACTTCCTTGATGTACATAATATAAAGCACATAATCGTCTACAAAATTTATATCATCGTGTAGACTTAGAGCATTTGATTTCCTTGAGGTACCGGTGTATCATTTAAGCTCTCATCATATTCTAGAATATAACATAACATATCACATGCTTCTGGTTAGATTTGCTGGTATTTCTCAACATATTCGGGACTTCCTTTCCTAATCATCTGGCTTTCTGAAGATAACAACAGTCACCTGATTCGGTTTATGTAATACATGTAACAGAATCTTCAGGAACATTTTCAAAAGCACATTCATCTCTGTTCATCCTGGAGATACTAGAACTAGAATTAATAGCACTTCATTACTGGAACAGGTGGATACTACTTGGAACATCTAAAGCAATTAAACATTTGAGCCAAAGGATCATAGATCCATATGATGAGGTGAATTAAAAAACTTTTGGGGGGACAAGAGAAGATTCATCATGAAATTCACTTCAGTCGGGTCGGTAACAAAGTTCAGTCCCATGGTAAAAGTAGACATTTCCACTCATGACCAAACCTGACCATGAGGTAAAGATGACCTTCCGATGCCATTACGGCTCCGCAGTGTAAGAACGAGGATTAAGAACTCGTTGTTCTGGCAGTAAGCACAAGCTTTAAAGAGCGCCTTGCCCTTTAATTTTATTGAGAGTGTGAAGACTCCAGTTGTAATCAACCCATAAAACTCGTAACCTGAGGTGAAGCTGTGGGGGGGAATTGTCCACTTGTTAAGAACTCCCACATACGTTTTCTTCCTAAATTCTGTAAATGCTTTGGACATTGCATAAAAGAATTTTACGTAAGTCAGCTTGATATTGAAGACTTTTGAGAGCAGAGTTCTCGTGCTGATAGATTTAAGTAATAAAGGAGACGACACATTATTATTATTATTATTCATTATTATTATTATTATTATTATTATTATTCACAATACAAATATATATATATATATATATATATATATATATATATATATATATATATATATATATATATATATATATATATATATATGTACAGACAGATACATATATACACACGTCCATATTCATGCTTGCTTGCCTTCATCCATTTCTGGCGCTACCCCACACCGCAGGAAAAAGATATTTTGGAATATCCCATTAAAAAGAATGCTTATCTTTAGTATGATGAGGTCGATTGCGGAACACTTTACCTTCGTGAGGCGTAATTGGACGCTGTTATTAAAAGCATGTTCATAAATCGATGATTAGATAGGAATCATATAAATGATAATCGATATTTGAGTCAACGTTTACTTCATAAAGTAAGGTGATCATCAGACATATTTCTTTTCCTTCGTCCCTTTGTGAAAGAAAGTCAGATTAGGTTCCGGTAGTGAATATAGATACGGCATTTATCTGTAGCACTTAAAAGATCACTAGGAGACGTAGTTTAAAGAAGAAACGATGCTTTCCTCGCGAGGAACCACATCGTAATTCACGTTATCTGCTGGCAATATCAGCTCACTCACACTCCCTGTACACAACACAGTGATATTAGTTTTGACACCCGACCCCCAGTGTTTGTTTCCGCGATACAGAACGTTAATTATCAACCAGTGTCCTTGTTTACCCAGAAGAGAATTACTATATGTCTATGTATTTTGTGATAACGCATTAGCGAGCGGTGTCCAGGAATGAAGCGCTGGAAATGATACATTAATTTGCGGTTTGGCAAGATCAGATTTAGGCTGGAAGGTCGTGTGTTGATCTATAATTAAGAAGTTTGCTATCAGTTTTGGATATATATATATATATATATATATATATATATATATATATATATATATATATATATATATATATATATATATATGTGTGTGTGTGTGTGTGTGTGTGTGTGTGTGTGTATCTGTCGTAGTATGATGCCGGATGGTTAACCAGGAGGCAGTATCAAAGATTTAAAGCTAGATAGATATATAGAAAGAGAAACAGACTGAAAGGTAGCCAGATAGACTATAAGGCTCTTGCATGTCATTATGATATCAACTTTAAGAATCACTATTCTTTTTTGACAGGTGAATCTTATGTGTTTCATAAGAAAAACATCCGTTTTTTTCTCGTTTTTTTTCTCATTTTCATCATTTTTTTCAAAGACTTATGGCTCTTGGCCTTCTTAGTTGAATCAAGAAAGATAATAGAATATGATCGTGTGTTCTCGATGATTCTGAAATAGTCGAAAGGACCGTTAAAGTTATATGGTTATATGGTTTCAAGTTTTTACAAAATATCGAAAGATGTTACTAAAGATCATACCTTTGGTTGAAAATCGAGTTTGTCACTTAAAACACACGAATGATACTGACTTGGAAGTAGTGGGATTGAAATGCTACTACGCAGGAGCCTCAGAACTATAGACGGCCAGTATAGCTGGCAGTAACTATAGGTGTTATAATTCACGCTTTTGTTTATGACACACGATAAGAAAAAATCCCTTAGGCTCTTTTACAGGAACTATAATTTGCCGTTTGATATAATCGACAGTGGGCAAATGGAGAGGAAAACTGCACAGGAAAGTGGCACAACATAAGAAAGGATAAATGGCTCTCGCGTTGCCTGGAATGGGAAAATAGAAGACTGTTTGACACTTTTACCGGAACCTATTGCTACAATAAGCACTAACTTCACAGAGTTTCATGGTTGGAAAATTGCCGCTGATCGTATTACTGTACACATGTTCATTGCCTTTATAGGGAATATATATTCGAGTTAGAGTTATTTTTATATTCCGGGCGGTGTGTGTGTGTGTGTGTGTGTGTGTGTGTGTGTGTGTGTGTGTGTGTGTGTGTGTGTGTCTGGTCCCCCCTCAAGAACAGCATAGCCAAAAAATTTTCGTCATCAGAGACATCCCCCACTTTGGACCAATCATTGTGATTCAAGACCGAATATTTTTAATCATCTGAGTCTCCCTCTAGACCAATCATTTAATCAGGCTTGAAAGCCGCTGATCATTTAGAGTCCCCTTGTAGACCAATCATCAAGATCGAGAATTATTAATCAGCATCACTGACCCCCACCTCTCTCTCTCTCTCTCTCTCTCTCTCTCTCTCTCTCTCTCTCTCTCTCTCTCTCTCTCTCTCTCTCTCTCTCTCTCTCTCTCTCTCTCTCTCTCCCGGACCAATCGTTAATTCAAGATCATAAATTTTTGATCATCGAAGTCTCCCTTCGGAGCAAGCACCAAGTCTTGATTTGAAGAGTTGTTAATCATATTCCTCCCAGACCAATCGTCAAGACCAATCATCAAGACCTGAAACTATTAATCATCAAAGTCTCCCCTCCCCGCCTCACCCAACACCCACCCTGGACCAATCGAAAATTGTTAATCAGTGAGTCCTCTTCAGACCGGTCATAAAGACCGAAAAGTGTTAATCATTGAAGTCTACCTCTGGATCTAACACTGATACTAGACCGAAAAGAAAATAATAATCAGCAGAGTTCCTGTTTCTGAATTAATGATTAATCCAAAATCGAAGTCAATACTACCATGATTACATTAGATATTGCCCAAGCATCTTAATGAATCCCGTGTGACCCAGCAGGGAAATGATCTACATTATCTCTAGGACAAGTACCCGGACAATTAATTACTCAGTCGCGAATAAGTCTTGTTATTAATAATTCGAAACCAACCCCCTCGTTTAGCTGAGGTACTAATTCAATTATTCTCAGCGAATTCACTGAATTTGAGTTTGATTATAATTAGGGATATTTAGATCTGTGATCCAGCTTTTAATGCCTTACCGATGGAACATTTAGAAGGATGAATGTAATGGCAAATACTTAGTGTTGAACGTTCACCTAGTGTTGAACGTGAACTTAATGTTGAACGTGCACTTAATGTTGAACGTTCACCTAGTGTTGAACGTGCACTTATGTTGAACGTGCACTTAGTGTTGAACGTGAACTTAATGTTGAACGTGCACTTAAAGTTGAACGTACACCTAGTGTTGGACGTGCACTTAATGTTGAACGGCACCTAGTGTTGAACTGCACTTAATGTTGAACGTGCACTTAATGTTGAACTTACACCTAGTGTTGAACGTGCACTTAGTGTTGAACGTGAACTTAATGTTGAACGTTCACCTAGTGTTGAACGTGAACTTAATGTTGAACGTGCACTTAATGTTGAACGTGCACTTAGTGTTGAACGAGCACTTAAAGTTGAACGTACACCTAGTGTTGGACGTGCACTTAATGTTGAACGTGCACTTAGTGTTGAACGTGAACTTAATGTTGAACGGCACCTAGTGTTGAACTGCACCTAGTGTTGAACGAGCACCTAGTGTTGAACGTTCACCTAGTGTTGAACGTGCACCTAGTGTTGAACGTGCACCTAGTGTTGAACGGTGCACCTAGTGTTGAACGTGCACTAGTGTTGAACGTGGACCTAGTGTTGAACGTGCACCTAGAGTTGAACGTGCACCTAGTGTTGAACGTGAACTTAATGTTGAACGGCACCTAGTGTTGAACGTGAACTTAATGTTGAACGGCACCTAGTGTTGAACGTGCACTTAAAGTTGAACGTACACCTAGTGTTGGACGTGCACTTAATGTTGAACGTTCACCTAGTGTTGAACGTGCACTTAATGTTGAACGGCACCTAGTGTTGAACGAGCACCTAGTGTTGAACGAGCACCTAGTGTTGAACGAGCACCTAGTGTTGAACGAGCACCTAGTGTTGAACGAGCACCTAGTGTTGAACGAGCACCTAGTGTTGAACGAGCACCTAGTGTTGAACTGCACTTAATGTTGAACGTGCACTTAATGTTGAACGTGCACTAGTGTTGAACGTGCACTTAAAGTTGAACGTACACCTAGTGTTGGACGTGCACTTAATGTTGAACGTGCACTTAAAGTTGAACGTACACCTAGTGTTGGACGTGCACTTAATGTTGAACGTGCAACCTAGTGTTGAACGTGCACTTAATGTTGAACGTGCACTTAATGTTGAACGTGCACTTAGTATTGAACGTGCACCTATGTTGAAACGTGCACTTAATGTTGAACGGCACCTAGTGTTGAACGTGCACCTAGTGTTGAACTGCACTTAATGTTGAACGTGCACTTAATGTTGAACGTTCACCTAGTGTTGAACTGCACTTAATGTTGAACTTACACCTAGTGTTGAACGTGGACCTAGTGTTGAACGTTCACCTAGTGTTGAACGAGCACCTAGTGTTGAACGGTGCACCTAGTGTTGAACTGCACTTAATGTTGAACGTGCACTTAATGTTGAACGTGCACTTAGTGTTGAACGAGCACCTAGTGTTGAACGAGCACCTAGTGTTGAACGTGCACTTAATGTTGAACGTTCACCTAGTGTTGAACGTGCACTTAATGTTGAACTTACACCTAGTGTTGAACGAGCACCTAGTGTTGAACGTGCACTTAAAGTTGAACGTACACCTAGTGTTGGACGTGCACTTAATGTTGAACGTGCACCTAGTGTTGAACGTGCACTTAATGTTGAACTTACACCTAGTGTTGAACGTGCACTTAATGTTGAACGTGCACTTAGTGTTGAACGAGCACCTAGTGTTGAACGTGCACCTAGAGTTGAACGTGCACCTAGTGTTGAACGAGCACCTAGTGTTGAACGAGCACTTAAAGTTGAACGTACACCTAGTGTTGGACGTGCACTTAATGTTGAACGTGCACCTAGTGTTGAACGAGCACCTAGTGTTGAACGTGCACCTAGTGTTGAACGTGCACCTAGAGTTGAACGTGCACCTAGTGTTGAACGAGCACCTAGTGTTGAACTGCACTTAATGTTGAACTGCACCTAGTGTTGAACGAGCACCTAGTGTTGAACGAGCACTTAAAGTTGAACGTACACCCAGTGTTGGACGTGCACTTAATGTTGAACGGCACCTAGTGTTGAACGTGCACTTATGTTGAACGTGCACTTAATGTTGAACGTGCACTTAGTGTTGAACGTGCACCTAGTGTTGAACGTGCACTTAGTGTTGAACGTGCACTTAGTGTTGAATGTGCACTTAGTGTTGAATGTGCACTTAGTGTTGAATGTGCACTTAGTGTTGAATGTGCACTTAGTGTTGAACGTGCACTTAGTATTGAACGTGCACCTATGTTGAAACGTGCACTTAATGTTGAACTTACACCTAGTGTTGAACGTGGACCTAGTGTTGAACGTTCACCTAGTGTTGAACGAGCACTTAAAGTTGAACGTACACCTAGTGTTGGACGTGCACTTAATGTTGAACGTGCACTTAATGTTGAACTTACACCTAGTGTTGAACTGCACTTAATGTTGAACTTACACCTAGTGTTGAACGTGCACTTAGTGTTGAACGAGCACTTAAAGTTGAACGTGCACCTAGTGTTGAACGTGCACTTAGTATTGAACGTGCACCTAGTGTTGAACGTGCACTTAATGTTGAACGTGCACTAGTGTTGAACGTGCAACCTAGTGTTGAACGTGCACTTAATGTTGAACGTGCACTTAGTGTTGAACGAGCACCTAGTGTTGAACGTGCACTTAATGTTGAACGTGCACTTAAAGTTGAACGTACACCTAGTGTTGGACGTGCACTTAATGTTGAACGTGCACTTAAAGTTGAACGTACACCTAGTGTTGGACGTGCACTTAATGTTGAACGTGCACCTAGAGTTGAACGTGCACCTTGTGTTGAACGTGCACTTAGTGTTGAACGAGCACTTAAAGTTGAACGTGCACCTATGTTGAAACGTGCACTTAATGTTGAACGGCACCTAGTGTTGAACGTGAACTTAATGTTGAACGTTCACCTAGTGTTGAACTGCACTTAATGTTGAACTTACACCTAGTGTTGAACGTGCACTTAATGTTGAACGTGCACTTAGTATTGAACGTGCACCTATGTTGAAACGTGCACTTAATGTTGAACGTGCACTTAATGTTGAACTGCACCTAGTGTTGAACGTGAACTTAATGTTGAACGTTCACCTAGTGTTGAACTGCACTTAATGTTGAACGTGCACCTAGTGTTGAACTGCACTTAATGTTGAACGTGCACTTAATGTTGAACGTTCACCTAGTGTTGAACTGCACTTAATGTTGAACTTACACCTAGTGTTGAACTGCACCTAGTGTTGAACTGCACCTAGTGTTGAACTGCACTTAATGTTGAACTTACACCTAGTGTTGAACCGTGCACCTAGTGTTGAACGTTCACCTAGTGTTGAACGTGCACCTAGTGTTGAACTGCACTTAATGTTGAACGTTCACCTAGTGTTGAACTGCACTTAATGTTGAACGTTCACCTAGTGTTGAACTGCACTTAATGTTGAACGTTCACCTAGTGTTGAACTGCACCTAGTGTTGAACTGCACTTAATGTTGAACTTACACCTAGTGTTGAACTGCACTTAATGTTGAACGTTCACCTAGTGTTGAACTGCACTTAATGTTGAACTGCACCTAGTGTTGAACGTGCACCTAGTGTTGAACGTTCACCTAGTGTTGAACGTTCACCTAGTGTTGAACTGCACTTAATGTTGAACTTACACCTAGTGTTGAACGTGCACTTAATGTTGAACGTGCACTTAATGTTGAACGTGCACTTAATGTTGAACGTGCACTTAATGTTGAACGTGCACTTAATGTTGAACGTGCACTTAATGTTGAACGTGCACTTAATGTTGAACGTTCACCTAGTGTTGAACGAGCACCTAGTGTTGAACGAGCACCTAGTGTTGAACTGCACTTAATGTTGAACGTGCACCTAGTGTTGAACTGCACTTAATGTTGAACGTGCACTTAATGTTGAACGGCACCTAGTGTTGAACGTTCACCTAGTGTTGAACTGCACTTAATGTTGAACTGCACCTAGTGTTGAACGTGCACTAGTGTTGAACGTGAACTTAATGTTGAACGTTCACCTAGTGTTGAACGTGCACTTAATGTTGAACGTGCACTTAATGTTGAACGTGCACTTAATGTTGAACTTACACCTAGTGTTGAACTGCACTTAATGTTGAACGTGCACTTAATGTTGAACTTACACCTAGTGTTGAACGTGAACTTAATGTTGAACGTGCACTTATGTTGAACGTGCACTTAATGTTGAACGTGCACTTAATGTTGAACGTGCACCTAGTGTTGGACGTGCACTTAATGTTGAACTTACACCTAGTGTTGAACGTGGACCTAGTGTTGAACGTGCACTTAATGTTGAACGTGCACTTAGTGTTGAACGTTCACCTAGTGTTGAACTGCACTTAATGTTGAACGTGCACTTAGTATTGAACGTGCACCTATGTTGAAACGTGCACCTAGTGTTGAACTGCACTTAATGTTGAACGTTCACCTAGTGTTGAACGTGAACTTAATGTTGAACGTGCACTAGTGTTGAACGTGAACTTAATGTTGAACGTGCACTTAATGTTGAACGTGCACTTAATGTTGAACGTGCACCTAGTGTTGAACGTGCACTTAATGTTGAACGTGCACTTAATGTTGAACTTACACCTAGTGTTGAACGTGCACCTAGTGTTGAACGTGCAACCTAGTGTTGAACGTGCACCTAGTGTTGAACTGCACTTAATGTTGAACGTGCACCTAGTGTTGAACGTGAACTTAATGTTGAACGTTCACCTAGTGTTGAACGTGCAACCTAGTGTTGAACGTGAACTTAATGTTGAACGGCACCTAGTGTTGAACGTGAACTTAATGTTGAACGTGCACTTAGTATTGAACGTGCACCTATGTTGAAACGTGCACCTAGTGTTGAACGTGCACCTAGTGTTGAACTGCACTTAATGTTGAACGTGCACTTAGTGTTGAACGTTCACCTAGTGTTGAACGTGCACCTAGTGTTGAACTGCACTTAATGTTGAACTTACACCTAGTGTTGAACTGCACTTAATGTTGAACGTGCACTTAATGTTGAACGTGCACCTATGTTGAAACGTGCACTTAATGTTGAACGTGCACCTAGTGTTGAACTGCACTTAATGTTGAACTTACACCTAGTGTTGAACTGCACTTAATGTTGAACTTACACCTAGTGTTGAACGTTCACCTAGTGTTGAACGTGCACTTAGTGTTGAATGTGCACTTAGTGTTGAACGAGCACTTAAAGTTGAACGTACACCCAGTGTTGGACGTGCACTTAATGTTGAACTTACACCTAGTGTTGAACGAGCACCTAGTGTTGAACCGTGCACCTAGTGTTGAACGTGCACTTAATGTTGAACGGCACCTAGTGTTGAACGAGCACCTAGTGTTGAACGAGCACCTAGTGTTGAACGTGCACCTAGAGTTGAACGTGCACCTATGTTGAAACGTGCACTTAATGTTGAACGGCACCTAGTGTTGAACTGCACTTAATGTTGAATGTGCACTTAGTGTTGAACGTGCACTTATGTTGAACGTGCACCTAGTGTTGGACGTGCACTTAATGTTGAACGTGCACTTAATGTTGAACGTGCACCTAGTGTTGAACGTGGACCTAGTGTTGAACGTGAACTTAATGTTGAACGTGCACTTAATGTTGAACGGCAAAAATTTTTCCCCAAAATTTTAATTTTTTTTTCCCCCCGGGGTTTGGGGGTTTTTTTTTTTTCCCTTTTCCCCCTTTTTTTTTTAAAAAAAAAATTTTTGGGAACTTTTTTAAAAACCCCCAAAAAAAAAACTCCCTTTTTGGGGAAAAATTTTAAATTTAAAAGGGGGCCCCCTTTTTAAATTCCCTTGGGAAAAAAACCCTTTTTTTTTTTTGGGGGGGGGGAAAAAGGAAAAAAAATTAATTTTTTCCCCGGTTTAAAAAAAGGGGGCCCCTTTGGGGGGGAAAAAATTTTTTCCCCCAAAAAAAGGGGGGCCCGGAAAACCCCGGGAAAAACCCCCAAAAAGGGAAAATTTTTTCCCCTTTTTTTTTTTAAAAAATGTTGAACGGCACCTAGTGTTGAACGAGCACCTAGTGTTGAACGAGCACCTAGTGTTGAACTGCACTTAATGTTGAACGTGCACCTAGTGTTGAACGTGCACCTAGTGTTGAACGAGCACTTAAAGTTGAACGTACACCCAGTGTTGGACGTGCACTTAATGTTGAACGTTCACCTAGTGTTGAACTGCACTTAATGTTGAACTGCACCTAGTGTTGAACGTGCACTTAATGTTGAACTTACACCTAGTGTTGAACGTGGACCTAGTGTTGAACGTGCACTTAATGTTGAACGTGCACTTAATGTTGAACGTGCACTTAGTGTTGAACGTGCACTTAATGTTGAACTTACACCTAGTGTTGAACGTGGACCTAGTGTTGAACGTGCACCTATGTTGAAACGTGCACCTAGTGTTGAACGAGCACCTAGTGTTGAACGTGCACTTAGTGTTGAACGTTCACCTAGTGTTGAACGAGCACCTAGTGTTGAACGTTCACCTAGTGTTGAACGTGGACCTAGTGTTGAACGTGCACTTAGTGTTGAACGAGCACCTAGTGTTGAACTGCACTTAATGTTGAACGTTCACCTAGTGTTGAACGTGCACCTATGTTGAAACGTGCACTAGTGTTGAACGTGAACTTAATGTTGAACGTGCACTTAATGTTGAACGTGCACCTAGGTTTGAACGTGCACTTAGTGTTGAACGTGCACTTAATGTTGAACTTACACCTAGTGTTGAACGAGCACCTAGTGTTGAACGTGCACTAGTGTTGAACGTGCACTTAATGTTGAACGTTCACCTAGTGTTGAACTGCACTTAATGTTGAACTGCACCTAGTGTTGAACGTGCACCTAGTGTTGAACTGCACTTAATGTTGAACGTTCACCTAGTGTTGAACTGCACTTAATGTTGAACGTTCACCTAGTGTTGAACGTTCACCTAGTGTTGAACCGTGCACCTAGTGTTGAACGTTCACCTAGTGTTGAACTGCACTTAATGTTGAACGTTCACCTAGTGTTGAACTGCACTTAATGTTGAACGTTCACCTAGTGTTGAACTGCACTTAATGTTGAACGTTCACCTAGTGTTGAACTGCACTTAATGTTGAACGTTCACCTAGTGTTGAACGTGCACTTAGTGTTGAACGTTCACCTAGTGTTGAACTGCACTTAATGTTGAACGTTCACCTAGTGTTGAACGTGCACCTAGTGTTGAACGTGCACCTATGTTGAAACGTGCACTTAATGTTGAACGTTCACCTAGTGTTGAACTGCACTTAATGTTGAACTTACACCTAGTGTTGAACTGCACCTAGTGTTGAACGTGCACTTAATGTTGAACTTACACCTAGTGTTGAACGTGCACCTAGTGTTGAACTGCACTTAATGTTGAACGTTCACCTAGTGTTGAACGAGCACTTAAAGTTGAACGTACACCTAGTGTTGGACGTGCACTTAATGTTGAACTTACACCTAGTGTTGAACGTGCACCTAGTGTTGAACGTGCACTTAATGTTGAACGTGCACTTAATGTTGAACGGCACCTAGTGTTGAACGTGGACCTAGTGTTGAACGAGCACCTAGTGTTGAACGTGCACCTAGTGTTGAACGTGCACCTAGTGTTGAACGTGCACCTAGTGTTGAACGTGCACTTATGTTGAACGTGCACTTAGTATTGAACGTGCACCTAGTGTTGAACTGCACTTAATGTTGAACGTGCACTTAATGTTGAACGTGCACTTAGTGTTGAACGTGAACTTAATGTTGAACGTGCACTTAATGTTGAACGTGCACTTAATGTTGAACGTGCACTTAAAGTTGAACGTACACCTAGTGTTGGACGTGCACTTAATGTTGAACGTGCACTTAATGTTGAACGTGCACTAGTGTTGAACGTGAACTTAATGTTGAACGTGCACCTATGTTGAAACGTGCACTTAATGTTGAACGTGCACTTAATGTTGAACGTGCACTTAATGTTGAACGTGCACTTAATGTTGAACGTGCACTTAATGTTGAACGTGCACTTAATGTTGAACGTGCACTTAATGTTGAACGTGCACTTAATGTTGAACGTGCACTTAATGTTGAACTTACACCTAGTGTTGAACGTGCACTTAATGTTGAACGTGCACCTAGTGTTGAACGTGCACTTAATGTTTAACGTGCACCTAGTGTTGAACGTGCACTTAATGTTGAACGTGCACCTAGTGTTGAACGTGCACTTAATGTTGAACGTGCACCTAGTGTTGAACGTGCACCTAGTGTTGAACGTGCACTTAATGTTGAACGTGCACCTAGTGTTGAACGTGCACTTAATGTTGAACGTGCACTTATGTTGAACGTGCACTTAGTGTTGAACGTGCACTTATGTTGAACGTGCACTAATGTTGAACGTGCACCTAGTGTTGAACGTGCACCTAGTGTTGAACGTGGACCTAGTGTTGAACGTGGACCTAGTGTTGAACGTGCACTTAATGTTGAACGGCACCTAGTGTTGAACGAGCACTTAAAGTTGAACGTACACCTAGTGTTGGACGTGCACTTAATGTTGAACGTGCACCTAGTTTGAACGTGCACTTAATGTTGAACTTACACCTAGTGTTGAACGTGCACTTAATGTTGAACGTGCACCTAGTGTTGAACGAGCACTTAAAGTTGAACGTACACCCAGTGTTGGACGTGCACTTAATGTTGAACGAGCACCTAGTGTTGAACGTGCACTTAATGTTGAATGTGCACTTAGTGTTGAACGTGCACTTAGTGTTGAATGTGCACTTAGTGTTGAATGTGCACTTAGTGTTGAACGAGCACCTAGTGTTGAACGTGCACTTAATGTTGAACGTGCACCTAGTGGTTGAACGTGCACTAATGTTGAACGTGCACCAAGTGTTGAACGTGCAACCTAGTGTTGAATGTGCACTTAGTGTTGAACGTGCACCTAGTGGTTGAACGTGCACTTAGTGTTGAACGTGCACCTAGGTTGAACGTGCATTTAGTGTTGAACGTTCACCTAGTGTTGAACGTGCACCTAGTTGTTGAACGTGCACTTAGTGTTGAACGTGCACTTAGTGCTGAACGTGCACCTAGTGTTGACTGTGCACCTAGTGTTGAACGTGCACTTAATGTTGAACGTGCACCTAACACCATTACAAAGTAAAGAATCGTCGAATTTACTTCTCTTAGCAGATTATTTTGGAACGTGCACCTCAGTGGGCAGCAACACTGTCATCTCCTAGATGTATCCGGCGTCCATGTTTTGCCAGCTTGTGTAGGGTAAGGTTGATGATCCCAGTAGGTACATATAGTAGACTCGACCGCAAGTGGTGTTGATCTCATACCACCCTCCCGCTGACATACAAGCGTTGTGTCAGGGTAGTTGGGTGGATTGCGGGAGAAAAGAGGATGAACTCACGTCACAGAGTCTCCCGCTCACGTAATAGAGTCATGGTATGTTGGTAGATCTGAGAGGGATGGAGGAATATTTGACTGGAGTTCGTCGAAAGGTGCGTGTGTGTGTGTGTGTGTGTTGTGTGTGTGTGTGTGTGTGTGTGTGTTGTGGGTGATTATCTATTTGCGATATGTAGGGGGAGGGAATTTTACACTCGTGGGACACCATCTCTTGCACATTCTCACACAACTTTTATAGATATACATATGTTGGCTGCATTAATCATGTCATCAGTCATCTTATTCCATTGATCCACCACTGTTGTACAATATTTCTCTGATCTTCACATGGTACATTGTTTTGAGAGAGCATAGTCGAAGCGCGGCGCATGGTCTTGAGAGAGCAAGTTGAAGGGGGGATATATGGTTTTGAGAAAGCAAAGTTCGAACGGTTTTGAGAGGGCAACGTTCGAGTGGAGTATATGGATTTGAGAGAGCAAGTTCGAGTACAGTACATGGTTTTGAGACACAAAGTACAAGTGGAGTACTTGGCTTTGAAGGGGCAAAGTTCGAACGGAGTACATGGATCTGAGAGGGCAGATTTCGAGTAGAGTCCTTGGGTGTTTTGAGAGGCAAGTCTGGTAGCCACTTGATACAGTCATAAATGACTTTCAGAGCGCCACACTCAGGACTGAACTTTCTCTTTAAGCCGGTATCTTGTGTACTCTCTCTCGAGGGTGAACTTGGAAACACTGGCTGGGGTCGCGGGGATTGGTTGACGTAGGGGCCGCCAACTTTGCTGTGTAAACAGTCGCCGTCTGAAGATAAGTTCCTCTAGATCTGCTCGTGTGGGTATGTTGTTATACTCCCGAGTCCGATACTCATACACGAATTAGGTGTTGTTGTCGAGAGATTTGGATTGTGAAATACATTCTTTTTCCCGTTCTCTCTCTCTCTCTCTCTCTCTCTCTCTCTCTCTCTCTCTCTCTCTCTCTCTCTCTCTCTCTCTCTCTATATATATATATATATATATATATATATATATTCTTATATTCGCCATTTCCCGCGTTAGCGAGGTAGCGTTAAGAACAGAGGACTGAGCCTTAGAGGGAATATCCTCGCTTGCCCTCCTTCTCTGTTCCTTCTTTTGGGAAAAGTAAAACGGGAGGGAAAGATTTCCAGCCCCCCGCTCTCTCCCCTTTTACTCCCCTTCTATGACACACAGAGAATACGTCGGAAGTATTCTTTCTCCCCTATACCCAGGGATGATATATATATATATATATATATATATATATATATATATATATATATATATATATATATATATATATATATATATATATATATGTGAACATATGTATATATGTATATGTATGTATACGTTGAAATGTATAGGTACGTATATGTGCCTGTGTGGGCGTTTATGATGTATATACATGTGTACGTGGGTGGGTTGGGCCATTCTTTTGGTCCTGCACCGTTATTGTAGTCATAGAGCTTCTGTCACTCTCTTTTCCTCATTTCAGTCTGCTCTTCGAGTACGAAAGCTATAGTTCAGTTTCCGTCGGTGACCAGAAATATTCATCTGGGAAATGAGAAAAGGTCGATTTTGAGTGAATTATGGAGAAATAATCGAGACAATATAGATCTTAAAAGCATCAGGAGAACTAAGAGGAAAGGTATGTTGTACAACGACCATCCTCCGTCCACCGGTGAGGCAGCGAACCCACTCTGGGGCAGAACGTCCGAGAGAAAATTATATTTTCCGCGGCAATGACATGTGATATGGGGACAGCGGCAACACCGTGGTGTAGAGGCAGCACCAACAATACGGGTTCTCAGGTTCCATGCAGAATGCCGGGCCAGGGGGGATGTAGTGCGCCCCGTTATAGCATATTACTCTGGAGGATTGCCCGTCGCTGTATCAAGTCCCGGGCGTGATGAACCCGAGACTCTGCCACCTACACATGAACAGACGTTTACTGTGAGTTAAACTGTGTATCTATGAGGGAGATTAGGGTTTGATGTGGACGTCTGTCTGTACTCTTCAGCCATGAACCTAAAGCCCCATTCAGCCGCGGATGTATAATCTCTCTTACACTCCGATTCCATTCCTGTAGCGCTAGGGTGTCATTTGCCCACCCGACACACCATATAGGGGCCCCCTACACCCCCTTACCGTTGCCCACCCAACGCATCAACAAGCCCCACCGCCATCTTGCCCCCACCCGCCCCGCCACCAACTAGCCTCCACCCGCCCCGCCGCCACCACCACCACCCAGTCCTCCCACACGAGAGGACCGCCCGCCACCTTTCTCGCCAAAATGCGCTGTAATCTGATGTTATCCCTTTAGCGTACATTATAGGGGATGCAGGGAGCGGCGCGGGTGAGGCTAATGCGGTTATGGTACTCTGTCCTCCTGATGACATCACAGGGGATGAGCGATGATGGAATTGAAGGAAAATGAATCTGTGAAAATAGTGGCGGCTGCAGGACGGAAATCTTGGGTTTTGGAAACACTCGTCACGACTTACAAGCGTTCAAGATTTTAGTTTTTTTTTTTTGGGGGGGGTGGGTATTAGGAATTTCTTTTCATGACTAGGTGCATAGGCACCAATAACAACCATCTCTCTCCATGGCTGTTTAATTTGTTTATGGATGGGGTTGTTAGGGAGGTGAATGCAAGAGTTTTGGAGAGAGGGGTAAGTATGCAGTCTCTTCGAGATGAGAGAGCTTGGGAAGTGAGTCAGTTGTTGTTCGCTGATGATACAACGCAGGTGGCTGATTCGGTGAGAGACTGCAGAAGCTGGTGACTGAGTTTGTTAAAGTGTGTGAAAGAAGAAAGCTGAGAGTAAATGTGAATAAGAGCAAGGTTATTAGGTACAATAGGGTTGAGGGACTAGTCAGTTGGGAGGTAAGTTCGAGTGGAGAAAACCTAGAGGAAGTGAAGTGTTTTAGATATCTGGGAGTGGATTTGGCAGCAGATGGAACCATGGGGGAGGGGGGGGTCATTTCATGTGTGGCGGGGTGGCGACGGAATGGATGAAGGCAGTAAGTATGAATATGTACATGTGTATATATGTATATGTCTCTGAATATATATGTATGTATACGTTAGAATGTATAGGTATGTATGTGGGCGTGTATTTACATACATGTGTATGCGTGTGGGTTGGGCCATTCTTTCTTCTGTTTCCTTGCGTTACGTCGCTAACGCGGGAGACAGCGATAAAGTATAATAAATAAATAGATATATATATATATATATATATATATATTAGATAGATAGTTATAGATATACTTGAGACGCTCCTTAAAATTGTTGGCTAGCATCCCCACATTTTTTGTATTTTGTCTTTTTATGTTTCCATGAGAACTAAACTCACTCAGTGAACAGATGAACACTGTAAGTAAATATAGAAGAGGCTTATGGATGGAAACTCAGATCAACACGTTATATGTGGACGTTATATGTAGATTTGCACCGTCGTTCTGGATTGGGATTTCCTCTGCGTCTCTGTTAAGCGAGTTTGTTGATATAAGAATATAAGATTGGACGTTAATCTTGGATTAACAATTTTGCATAATCTTTAGTAGCACGTTTCGTTGGCAGACGTTCACGGTAGCTTTGTGATACCGTGTTCTTTTTGTTCCGCTGTTCTATGACTAATCTGTTCACAGTTCTGGTGCCTTTTTTTTGTTGTCGTTGTTTCGTAAAATTGCTTCACGACGGTTAGTTCATCGGTCATAAGACATGGCTGGGACGTCGGGTTCGAGCAGCCAGTCTCTCTGGAGCCTTATCGTCTCACGACAAGTATGATCCCTTCATCCCATATTTGGGTCAAGCCCCGCAGCACTTGGCTATTCATCCCAGCACTTCATCAGCGTCCCTGATCCCCTTAACTCCCCAACTCCTCCAACAGGTCATTAGTTAAGGCCTTACAGGAAGGAATCTAAGGTTATGCGATATCCTTATGTTTCGAGGAGCAGTCAAAAGGCTTTGTGTGTGTACACGCTCTTGACACACCATCATCTCGTCGAGCTTGTCTGAACCCCCCCTCTAACAGCCAGTTACCAACACCTGGGTGTGTCTTAGCCAGTGTTCCCCTTGCACGAACACACGTCTGCTTCTCTGCTGGGGTCTGATGGCCCCCAGTAAGGAACCTGCTGCTATAGACAGGGAGCTCCGTGGGCCATTTTGAATCGCTTTCTCTCTTAGGTATCCTTGGGCAAAGGCAGATGTGAGTCAGATGAGAGAAATACGTCTTCCTGGCTTCTGTAACGCACGGGATGCACGGATCAGTTGCCGGCTGTTCCCAGACGAACTTACGATGTTAGCAGATGAGATGATAGACGGCGCTGCAGAACCTGCCATTTGCATATCTTGTTTCCAAGGTTCTCCCCCATTTGGAGCTGCTGAAACTCTCTCTCTCTCTCTCTCTCTCTCTCTCTCTCTCTCTCTCTCTCTCTCTCTCTCTCTCTCTCTCTCTCTCTCTCTCTCTCTCTCTCTCTCTCTCTCTCTCTCTCTCTCTCTCTCTCTCTCTCTCTCTCTCTCTCTCTCTCTCTCTCTCTCTCTCTCTCTCTCTCTCTCTCTCTCTCTCCTCTCTCTCTCTCTCTCTCTCTCTCTCTCTCTCTCTCTCTCTCTCTCTCTCTCTCTCTCTCTCTCTCTCTCTCTCTCTCTCTCTCTCTCTCTCTCTCTCTCTCTCTCTCTCTCTCTCTCTCTCTCTCTCTCTCTCTCTCTCTCTCTCTCTCTCTCTCTCTCTCTCTCTCTCTCTCTCTCTCTCTCTCTCTCTCTCTCTCTCTCTCTCTCTCTCTCTCTCTCTCTCTCTCTCTCTCTCTCTCTCTCTCTCTCTCTCTCTCTCTCTCTCTCTCTCTCTCTCTCTCTCTCTCTCTCTCTTATCCATCTCTCGTCACACACGTCTAGCCTCTTATTTTACTAACCTCTCAGATCTCTCGGGTCGAATTTGCATTTAAAAGGACGCCAGACTTCGGAGCCATACACACAACAACCAGATATGAATGTGTCTCAACTAAGGATTTTTTGTAACACCTGCTGCACGAGGTACCATGCTGGGGTTCGATACCCTCCCTGGCTTGCTACAGAAGAGAAATTCACTTATAGAATCGTAATAAGAATAATCACATTTCTCATGAAAGTTATGAGGTATACGTTGGTCGTTAGAGTTTACTTACTTTCATTCTGTGAAAAGGAAAAGAGTGGATTAATGATATCTATTTGAAAGTGCATCCTAAATAAATGACCAATTTGAAAAAATCATATAAGGATAGATAGATGTTATTTCTTATCAGTAATAAGTAACAGTCCGTTTAATCTCTCTAATTGCTTGTGTTGAACTTACACCTAGTGTTGAACGTGCACTTAAAGTTGAACGTACACCTAGTGTTGGACGTGCACTTAATGTTGAACTTACACCTAGTGTTGAACGTGCACTTAAAGTTGAACGTACACCTAGTGTTGGACGTGCACTTAATGTTGAACTTGCACCTAGTGTTGAACGTGCACCTAGTGTTGAACGTGCACTTAATGTTGAACGTGCAATTAATGTTGAACGTTCACCTAGTGTTGAACGTGCACCTAGTGTTGAACGTGCACTTAATGTTGAACGTTCACCTAGTGTTGAACGTGGACCTAGTGTTGAACGTGCACTTAATGTTGAACGTGCACCTAGTGTTGAACGTGCACTTAAAGTTGAACGTACACCTAGTGTTGGACGTGCACTTAATGTTGAACGTGCACCTAGTGTTGAACGTGCATTTAATGTTGAACGTGCACCTAGTGTTGAACGTGCACTTAAAGTTGAACGTACACCCAGTGTTGGACGTGCACTTAATGTTCAACGTGCACCTAGTGTTGAACGTGCACTTAATGTTGAATGTGCACTTAGTGTTGAACGTGAACTTAATGTTGAACGTGCACCTAGTGTTGAACGTGCACTTAGTGTTGAATGTGCACTTAGTGTTGAACGTGCACTTAATGTTGAGCGTGTACTTAGTGTTGAACGTGCACCTAGGTTTGAACGTGCATTTAGTGTTGAACGTTCACCTAGTGTTGAACGTGCACCTAGTGTTGAACGTGCACTTAGTGTTGAACGTGCACTTAGTGCTGAACGTGCACCTAGTGTTGAGTGTGCACTTAATGTTGAACGTGCACTTAATGTTGAACGTGCACCTAGGTTTGAACGTGCACTTAGTATTGAACGTGCACCTAGTGTTGAACGTGCACCTAGTGTTGAACATGCACTTAGTGTTAAACGTGCACCTAGTGTTGAACGTCAACTTAGTGTTGAACGTGCACCTAGTGTTGTATGTGCACTTAGTGTTGAACGTGCACCTAGTGTTGAACGTGTACTTAGTGTTGAACGTGCACCTAGAGTTGAACATGCACTTAATGTTGAATGTGCACCTCATGTTGAAAGTGTACTTAATGTTGAATTGCACCTAGTGTTGAACGTGCACCTAGTGTTGAACGTACACCCAGTGTTGAACTTGCACCAAGTGTTGAACGTGCACCT
Source organism: Panulirus ornatus (assembly GCF_036320965.1). Lineage (NCBI taxonomy): Eukaryota > Metazoa > Arthropoda > Malacostraca > Decapoda > Palinuridae > Panulirus > Panulirus ornatus. Next base: position 39,857,821 of record NC_092238.1, on the reverse strand, counting down.
TGTGTTGAACGTGCACTTAATGTTGAACGTGCACTTAATGTTGAACGTGCACTTAGTGTTGAACGTTCACCTAGTGTTGAACGTGCACCTAGTGTTGAACGTGCCCTCAATGTTGAACGTTCACCTAGTGTTGAACGTGCACCTAGTGTTGAACGTGCACTTAATGTTGAACGTGCACCTAACACCATTACAAAGTAAAGAATCGGTCGAATTTACTTCTCTTAGCAGATTATTTTGAACGTGGACCACAGTGGCTGCAACACTGTCTTCTCTAGATGTATCGGCGTCCATGTTTTGCCAGCTTGTGTAGGGTAAGGTTGATGATCCCAGTAGGTACATATAGTAGACTCGACCGCAAGTGGTGTTGATCTCATGCCACCGCTGACAACATGCGTTGTGTCAGGGTAGTTGGGTGGATTGCGGGAGAAAAGGAGGATGAACTCACGTCACAGAGGTCTCCCGCTCACGTAATAGAGTCATGGTATGTTGGGTAGATCTGAGAGGGACGGAGGAATATTTGACTGGAGTTCGTCGAAAGGTGCGTGTGTGTGTGTGTGTGTGTGTGTGTGTGTTTGGGGGGGGCGTGCGGCTTGTTCAGCGTTTGCGGCGAACGTGAGGATTGCGGATAAAAAGGGAAGAGACTGAAAAGAGCCGTAAGTCTGGATACTTGAAGTTGTTATTCGTATCATTTCAAAGTTAATAGACCTAGAATGACTTATATATATATATCCTTTCCAATGAGAGGTAAGAGATGGTTAATAATAAGTTGTAGATTGAACTTGACAGAAGATTTGAAGAGGTAGATTGAGGAATATCTCATTTACAGAGGATGACATGAATGACTGAATACATAGTAGATGGAATGGGTGGTAGATGGGAAATATGAATAGTGAAAGGATGAACGGTCATTGTACATCATGAGGTGTGGGTGAGGCAAATTCTTACCATAAATGGAAGGATGTCCTTAAACATTAATGGCAAGGATACAAAATAGACAGAAGAATTTTTTTTTTTTGGGGGGGGTGGGGTATAAAGATTGTAAAACAGGCATCATACATGACGTAAGCTATGTGATGGGGTTAGGTAGGTGCATCTTAAGCCACATGATGGTATTTGTTGACGTTTCGTTGCGGACGGCGTAGGACGAAGAATCCACTTGAAGAGCGCGGAGGATAGGAGCTGACAAACTGTGGAATAAAGATGCGAGATTAAGCTTCCTTGAGAAGCTATGATGGACAAGTCGAGGATGGACCACGGTGAGTACAGAGGGACTATGAAGTGACGGTGAGGCACTTCAAGACTGTATGAGGAGAGTCTGCCACTACAATATGTGAATGTAGACACTGGTCGTGCAAGGAGGAGATCAGTGCCGTAGAATATATATATATATATATATGTCTTATGCTATTGGTACATGAGGAAAGATGACTTTGGAACGTGAAACTGAATCTCCCATTTATGGTAGAGAAAATTAGATAGTGAAAAATACTGAAATAGAAAAAAGAATGTGAATATAGATGTAAAGAAAATAATTGAAAATCATGGAAAATGGATTTATGTAAATTGAAATTTAGGATAAACTTCATGAGAAGGGAGATTGTGTTTCGAAGAACGATCAGGAATTTATGCTTCCTGTACAGTACATGTACTGTACTGTACTGTACTGTACTGTACTGTACTGTACTGTACTGTACTGTACTGTGAAAAAGAAATTACATATATCATCATCGTCACGAAATAGAGAAACATCAAGAAGATATCACTTAAGATATGAGTTGATATATAACCTGATCTTTGTCAAATACCGAAAAAAGATATATATGTTTCCGCTATATACAGAAGCTACATCATTTAATTATAAAATGTTATAGAGGTACACACCAGGAGATGTCGAGCCTCTGACGTTGCTACACTTTCCTCCTGTGTTGTCCTTCATAATTAAATGAATAAATACACATTTGTTATTTGTACATCATGTAAATGTTTTTTTTAAATTGTTCATATCTCTACGACAAGAACTTCCGGTTCAAGCAGTGGTGTTGGGCGATTTCCTCTCTGATTCCTTTTTATTACCATTTTCTAGAAGTAGAATTGTGTCAAATGAGTTCGTGTGGCACTGATCCCGGCTCAAGGCTTATGTAAATGTGTAATGGAAACAGTTATATCGTATGAATATTTTAGTAGCATTGAGCATGGAAAATGTATTTCATATATTGATGGTTTAGCCTCTCTACTCTACTCTCTACTCTACTCTACTCTACTCTACTCTCCTCTCCTCTCCTCTCCTCTCCTCTCCTCTCCTCTCCTCTCCTCTCCTCTCCTCTCTCTCTCTCTCTCTCTCTCTCTCTCTCTCTCTCTCTCTCTCTCTCTCTCTCTCTCTCTCTCTAACCCACTGATAACACCGTCAACGTGAGGGTTGTTCCTCCCTGAGCTTTTACACCTAAAACCTCTGGTTCTCACTAATCGTGTATTGCTCTATATGGATGCGATCATCCGCTCGCTAAGGACTTACCCAAGAATGCCAAGACACAGATGCCATACTCTTGCCTTAAGACAAATGATATCAAATGATAAACGAATACCGTATGATCCTTTGTTTTCATCTCACTTCAAGGGTAATCATCTACTCGGCCTTCCGGTAAGTTAACACATATACTTATTCCTTAATAATGCCCCTACTACCCTTGGACCAATCCATAAGGTAGTAAGCTGCTGAGAGCCATCGCCTAAGGTGAGGCTACCGTCATGACTGAGGAGCATTAAAGTGGTACATAGAGCCTCCTTATACTCTCCATGTTAGGATTGCTGGTCTTACTTTCTGTCTCATCAAAACGGGACTACCGGGCTAATTCTGCCATCTTCTAACAAGCACCATGTGCCTACTCAAACATCACTTATTTCCTTCACAGAAGTTCTCTTCTCATCCGTTTGCATAATCGTTTTGCGATTTAACCATGATAAGATCTTGTCCAATATACCTGTAGCCCTTAGTCCCCTTAATCATGGGGTGCTAAGAATCTCCGGGCTTCAGCCTGACCCTTCTGCCAAGGCGAGGGAGGCTCACACAGTAGTTACCGGCCCCTCGCACGACCTTTCCCTCTCTGATAGACCTGCCTCTTTTTCTGTTCTCTGTACCAAGATTCGCGATCTCTCTAGTAACCTCATCTCTGTTAATCACCATCACTCTAGTACATCTATTAATATTCTACTTTTCTCTGAGACCAAGTATTTCAATGAAGTCCTCACTAGTCCTTTTTTCGTATCCAATTGTAATCTCCACACACGATTCCGACTCAAGATGTTGTTTGTGCTTATTCCAACATCAGCACACCTGTTGCACGCCTCGAAGACCTTGAGTCTCCAAACTTTGATGTTATCTAGCTCAAGGTCTGGTTGTCTCCCAAATACCTCAATTTTCCTTTGTTTCGCCTATTGCTCTAATAATTCTTCAAGTTCTATATGTTTCTTCGACTATCTAAACTAGTGCCATGAGACTGTAGCGTCTTCTCACCCATAAGCCTCTCCCTCGAAGATTTCAACATTCACCAAAGGTAGTGGTTGAATTTCTCCCATACGGATTCCACGCGGAGTACCTACCATTTGGATGGGGGGTTGAACCCCTCACGTTCTCCATTCTCAGTGATCAGCAGCAAATTATCTCCCATCCCAACCATAATCCTGACCGCTAGGGCCACTCTTCTAATATTCTGGATCTGTTTGTTACCACTAGTCCTTCGCGCTCTAACTACACAGACTCGCCCCCAGTTGGTTTATCTGACCACACTCTCATAGCTATATCTATTTCAATCTCCCCCTCCAGCAGCACCTAAACTTAGATGTTGGCACCTCAAAACAGCTGACTGGAATAACTTACGAAAATTCTTTTAGAACTGACTTTCCTGGGGTAAATTACTGTCTCTTATGTGGAGATGCTTCTGTCTCCGCCAAACATACAGCTGAGGGTATTGCTGTGGGAATAGAAGCATTTATTCTCTCTCCAAGACGACCTCCTCTTCCAATTCATGGTTCAATCGTTCCTGTTCTGAAGCCATTCAGGCAAGGGATCAGTCATATCGGGCTTGGGAAGAAACTCCTTCCGATTCCCATGCAGCATTACCCATGGCCCGTAATCATGGCAAAGCCTATCTTAATTCGATAAGCTCTCCTTTTCATCCACTGATAAGCCTTTCTAGTTTTTAGTTAAGGGCATCTCTAATAACTTATGTCGCTCTACCGTTCCTTCATTTTTCCGTTGAGAGATCAGCTCTCTTTGGTTCCCGTTTCCCCTCTAACTACACTTTGGATGACTATAACATTCATTCACGCCTTGATGCTCCTCTTACCAATCCCATGCCTCTTCCCGAAATCTCTTTTCGAACTGTTCGAAAAGCGCTTCTCTCTATGGACAAAAGCTAGACTTATAGTCCTGATTGCATCCATCCCCGTGTACTGAAGAGTGTGCCTCTGAACTTACACCTGTGCTTGCTCGTCTGTTCCAGAACTGTCCTTCTTGGAAGCATGTGTTGATGCATCCCATCCCTAAGAAGGGTGACCGTTCTAACCTCTCTAACTATTGTCATGTTCCTCTGACATCTGCTTCATCAGTAAACTCGGACAGGATAACAAGGTGGAGTGTATGAAATCTGATTAAGTTTGATTCCTCCAGAACCTAGTTTCTACCTGCTCCTCTATCGAAAATTCCTCACAACATTCGTCTCTCCTTCGACGTGTCTGTAATTCCACTTCTTGCTTCAGTGAACATATTTGGTATTACTGTAACATCCACTCTGCCATGGAAACCCTGCATCACAGAAATTGGTAAGTCTTGTTTAGGTTTCGAAACTTCTTTTCTTTCGAGTAGTTGCTCCTTTTATACAAAGAATTGATCCGTCCTTGTATGGGGTACTGCTTTCACTTCTAAGTGGTTTTAGCTCTGCATCCTTACTTAAGTAAGACTTAGTTGAGTTGAAAGCGGTCAGACTTATACTCTCTCAGGCTAACTTCAAAACCTTACTCTCTTGCCCTACGCCGGCATGTTTTGGTTAGCTTTTCTTATTCTGTAGGTATTACTATGGTTTTTGCTTCAGAGAGCTTGCTGCTTGTTTGCCCCCACCACTAGCTAGACCACGCAACACTCGGCAAGCTGCTGCGTCACATGGTTAATGTGTGACCGTCGGCAACTCAGGGGTGGGCCATTTTGATATCTGCTTCTTTCCCTACACGTCCAAGCTTTGGAACTCATTACAGTCTCATGTCTTTCCCAATAACTATGACCTGGCACATTTTAGAAAAACAAATTTGCACTTCCTCCAAAACTCGTAAATATTTTCCCTTGTCTCTTCTGTTTCCTTTTCATCAACCTTTCTAGGCCCGGCCTTGATGTGGACTTTTTCCGTGACTGGAACCTACACCGTAAAAAAAAAAAGATAGTCATTACTGCCTTCAATTTCATATCTCGTTTCCTCCATCATCTTTAATTTTTCTGAAATTCATTTCCTTCCTACGTTCATAGAAATCTGCATATATTTTCTTTTTTCCTTCTTCAGAGCATCAAATTGGAATCATCATGTCTGCAGCAACATTTAGTTTTGCCCCAACTGTAGATTGTTCCCAGCCCGTTCCCGGTGCTACAAGCAGCAGGCCGGCTAATCTGCTCCAGGGAAATGGGTGTTCCTACCTTCGGGAGGCAACAGCCCTCAGCTCTCCTCCATCTAACTGAGATTGGAGTCAGGCAGTAGCAGCGGCAGCAGCCAGTCCCTTTGGGCAAGAGAGAGAGAGAGAGAGAGAGAGAGAGAGAGAGAGAGAGAGAGAGAGAGAGAGGAGGGGCCTTCCTGCGAGTACCTACGACGTGATTTTGCCGTGAGGCAGGACTAGAGCGGAAACGGAGAGAGAGAGAGAGAGAGAGAGAGAGAGAGAGAGAGAGAGAGAGAGAGAGAGAGAGAGAGAGAGAGAGAGAGATCCATACCACTATGGCTTCGGAATAAGACCTAAGACTCAACGATCCTCAGCCAGGATTACTCTTAAGCTTTGGCAGCAGCTTTGGAGTTAGGGAAGGAGGGGGAATGGAACGGCCGTAGTGCGCATGACGGATGAGATCCAAGCGATTTCCAGTCCCTCACATCCTGAAGCAGGTCCTCCCCTGATCCTACCCTTCAGGCAAATTGTGATAAGTAGATTTATGACGAAGCTTTGTGGATTTCATCTCACCCAAAGCTTCATGATTGTGAAGCTCCACCTGGTCATGTAGAGGAGGGAGGGATATAGTCATCTGAGGACCATATACAGGTTTGCTTATATGTCCGTAGGCTACGGTGGTGCGGTGGCTTTGGTGCTGAGCAGCGAAACCCTGAAGTGTAGTTTTTTAAGATGAGTGGAGGACTTTTACCTTTTCGCTGATCTGATTGTTTCGGTGATGGTGGTGGTGGTGTGTGCGTATGAGTGTGTGTGTGTGTGTGTCTGTGTGTGTGTGTGTGTCTCCCTATGGTGTTGATCTTGCTTGCTTCTGTTGTCTTAGTTTGAAGAAGGCTGCCCTGCAGGCGATGAGCGCGTAGTATTCGCAAGGTTCAAACATTCGTTGGGTTTACTTGTGTCTTAGTGTATCACAAACACCATATTGCTGTTGGTATTGCGTTGTGTCTCTTTGCAATTCTATTTGATATATTCTCCATTTCTCTGAGGCTCTTTGTTAACTCATCTTAGTTATCTTTCATCACACACCTAACACCGTTTAGTCTCAGTGTAAACCCCTTATGCTCTCACAAAAGTTCCTCACCTGTATCAGCCTTTCACGTATGTCACTCATACCTTCTCTTTGTCTCAACTATCGTATTCTCATCATAGTCCAGTCCAACGTACAGAGGTTCCTTTCTGGTGTTTCTGCCTTATATGTATTCCATATGTATTTCCTTCTTTGTTTCCATGGCATCCCTACAGTCATGTATCGTTCATCTCATGTAATTGTGACAAAAACTAGAATGTATTTACTATGTCCTACTCGACCCACCACGCAGGCTCGAGAATTAATGGAATCTAAATCTGCGTAACAAATGACAAATGAAAATCAGATCCCACTCTGTTGTTGTGTGGTGGCTCTGTCTCCCTTACACGTCCAGTAGACAATAAAAGCATGATAATTATGAGAGATCCATGTAGTCTTTTCTGGAGGGCACATT